>NW_024868330.1:53646-128312 GCF_013358625.1 Macadamia integrifolia | reverse complement strand
AAAAAAAAAAAAAAAAAAAAAAAAAAATATATATATATATATATATAAGACAATAGAACAAGAAGGACAAAGGAGAGGAAATTACTAAATGGGATCAAATATCATCATAAAGAGGCTCATGGAGAATTATGATCTCTGCATCATGCATTGAAGGCAACTCAAGGAATGGCTTAAGACGGTGCCCATTAACTTTAAAAATTTTCTGAGTGGATGGATTCATAACCTCTACGGCACCACGGGAGAATACTGTTTGCACAAGGTAATGACCTTCCGACCGAAAACAAAGTTTTCCTGGAAAGATATGCAATCTAGAATTGTACAACAAAAATTTATCACCAGGCATAAAAGATTTTCTAACAAGGTGCCTATCATGAAAAGATTTTGCACTATCATATGCATCATTTCACAATTCCTCCAACTCAGATAGTTGGAGACCTCTATGAGCTCTTACGGTAGAAAAATCAAAATTGAATTTCTTAATCGCCCAAAAGGCACGATGCTCTAACTCAACAAAAGGGTGGTAGGCTTTTCCGTATACCAAACGGTATGGCGATTCACCAAGTATGGTCTTGTAAGCAGCCTTATACGCCCACAAAGCAACCAATAGATGGTTAGGCCAATCCTTTCGATTTGGGTTAACTGTCTTCTCTAGAATCTGCTTGATGTGTCTGTTGGACACTTCTACCTACCCACTGGTTTGGGGGTGGTATGGGGTAGCCAACTTGTGGGTAATCCCATAATTCTTCACTAAGGCCTCAAAAGGCTTATTACAAAAGTGCTTTCCCCTATCATGAATGATAGCTCTAGGGGTGCCAAATCGGGAAAAATTATTTTCTCCCAAGAATTGAATGGCCACCTTATGGTCATGGGTCTTACAAGCACGAGCCTCAATCCATTTGGACACATAGTCCATAGCCAACAAAATATATTCATATCCACATGACTTAGGGAAGGGCCCATAAAATCTATTCCCCAAACATCAAAAACCTCAACCATGAGGATTGGGTTGAGAGGCATCATGTTCCTTCTACTGATTTTTCTTAAAGACTGATAAGAAGGACACACCTTACAATAAGCAAAGGCATCCTTGAAGAGACTTGGCCAATAAAATCCACATTGCGATACCTTAGCCGCAGTCTTAGTAGGCCCAAAATGGCCGTTACAAGCTTGATCATGGCAAAAGGAAAGAATAGAATGGTGCTTATGATTAGGGATGCATCTTTGGATAATTTGGTTAGGACATGATTTAAAAAAGTAAGGATCATCCCAAAAAAAATACTTACCTTTGAGTGAAAATGGTACTTCTCTTGGGAAGACTAATAATCCAGAGTCTTGTTTGTAACTAAAAAATTTATAATATCTGCAAACCAAGGTTCACTAGATGCTGCAAAGAGTTGCTCATCAGGAAAATACTCGTTAACTGGAGTATTCACAGTCAAAGAATTGGGTAACCGGGATAAATGGTCTGTAACCAAAATTTCACTGCCTTTCTTATCTTTAATTTCTAAGTCAAATTCCTGCAAGAGCAAAACCCATCTAATAAGACGTGCTTTGGCATCCTTTTTCTGAATAAGGTATTTGATAGCTACATGGTCAGTGTAAATAATTATATGAGAACCTATCAGACATGCACAGAACTTTCTAATGCGAATACAACAGCTAAAAATTCTTTTTCAGTTGTGGTGTAGTTTAGCTGTGTATCATTGAGAATTCTACTAGCATAATAGATAACACGAGGATGTTTATCAACTCTCTGCCCTAAGGATGCACACACCTATAGCAAAATCAAATGCATCACACATTAATTCAAAGGGCTCAGTCCATAAGGGAGCTTGAATAATGGGGGCTGTAGTCAATACATTCTTTAATTGCTCAAACCAGATGAGGCATTCACTAAAAAATTCTAAGGATTGCTCTTTAACCAAAAGATTGGTGAGAGGTCTAGCCATGTGACTGAAGTTCTTGATGAACCGATGATAGAACCTTGCATGACCTAAGAAGGAATAAACGTCCTTAACTGACTTGGGAGGTGGTAGAAATTAAGTCCACCTTAGCTCTATCAACCTTGATCCCTTCTTTGAAATGACATGACCCAACACTATGCTTTATGTAACTATAAAATGGCATTTCTCCCAATTGAGGATTAAATTAGTCGCTTTGCATCGTTTGAGTACTAAAGAAAGATGATGCAAATAATTAGAAAGTGAGGAGACATGAATAAAAAAATCATCCATAAATACTTCTAAAAAGTGCTCCACCATATCAGAGAAAATGCTCATCATACATCTTTGGAACGTGGTAGGGGCATTACAAAGCCCAAAAGGCATACACCGATAAGCAAAGGTTCCATAGGTGCATGTAAAGGTGGTCTTGTGTTAGTCATATAAGACAATGGAAATCTGGTTATAGCCGAAATAACCATCAAGGAAACAATAATACTCATGTCTAGCTAACCGCTCTAATATTTGGTCAATGAATGGCAAAGGAAAGTGGTCTTTCCAAGTTGCCACATTTAACTTCTTGTAGTCAATGCACACACGCCATCCTATTTGGACACAGGTAGGGATCAACTCATTTTCAGTATTTTGGACTATTGTGACCCCTAACTTTTTTGGCACCATATGCACTGGACTTACCCACTCGCTATCAGAAATAGGGTAGATGATACCATGATCCAAGCACGTTAGGATCCCTTTCTTGATAGCTTCTTGCATCATAGGATTAGCCCTTCTTTGTGGTTCCCTGGAAGGTTTTGAATCCTCTATGAGGTGAATATGATGTTGAACGATTGAGGGGCTAATTCCTTTAATGTCTGCCATTGTCCAACTTAAGGCTTCCTTGTTTTCTTTTAAAACTTTGATCAATTTTTCCTCTTGACATGAGGTTAAATATGAGGCGATAATAATTGGTAAAGTTTGATCTTCTCCTAAGAAGACATACCTTAAGTTAGAGGGCAAATCTTTCAAATAAAGCTTAGAGGGATCAACAATTGAGGGTTTAGGAAGAGAATTTGATAGAGGACCAATGGGCTTCATGGGTGTATGGAGGCTCCAAACCTCGGAGAAGAAATTTTTAGTATCATCCTCTAATTCTTCCATACACTCTCAGAATTCTGAATCAAAGTCAATGTCAAAAGTTTTAACAATATCATCAGAAAAATCCTCAAGCATATTGACCTCTTCATTAATATCATTAGAAGAAATTGTGGGTTGCTTGCCCAACCTATACATGTTGAACTCTATAGTGTGGTTGCCAAAAGATATCCTTAGTATACCATTCCGGCAATTGATTAATGCATTGCTGGTAGCCAGAAATGGTCTTCCAAGAATGATAGGGATCTTATCCCTAGTGGTGAAGGTTTGGTGTCCAAAATAATAAGATCAATTGGAAAAATAAATTCTCCTACCTTAAGTAGGACATCTTGGACCATCCCTTTTGGAATCTTGAGAGAACGGACGACCAACTAGAGAGTGGTCCCTGTGGCTTTCACATCTCCTAATCTAAGTTGTTGATAAGCATGATAAGGTAGAAGGTTCACACTTGCATCAAGGTCAAGTAGGGCATGATCAATACGAGTGTTGCCAATGACATAAGAGATGGTCGGACACCCGGGATCCTTATACTTGACTGCTATAGGTTGTGTGATCATTGGACTGATATTAGCTACCAAGAATGCCTTTTTGGGCACACTTATGGTGTGCTTGTGAGTGCTTGTAAGTCTTTGAGGACTGTGGCATAGGCTGGGATTTGAGTTATGAAATCCAAAAGAGGGATGTTTACCTCTACCTTCTTGAACACTTCTAAAATTTTTCCATTGAAGTTGACTTCTTCTTATTCATCAAACGGTTAGGATAGGGGATAGGAGGAACATAAACACTGTCAGAAGTTCTCTCATTAATAGAATCATTTTTTTGTGGTGGAATGGGAGGCACAGTAGTAGCCTCGATAGTCGGAGGGTCAATAGAAAGGTCAGATGGTGAAGGAGTGGTACCATTCCGTAGATACTCTCGGCTATTCCATAGGGCATATACCGCATTATACTTGTTGGAGGGCCCTTCGTGTTGTTAACTTTGTACAACATTGAGCTGAGGAGCAGGTAGCCTTGGTGGAGTCAACACTTGATGTCTAGGATTTGGCTCTGGCTGACTTGGCAATTTTCCTTTCTCCTTCTCATGCATGATTATGACAAGTTGGGTGAGTTGCCTCTCCACATTATTGTGGCTTGTCATGAGGAGGGCCATGTTTTTCTTTAGCTCACTAATTCTTGCCGCCTCTCCAGTGGATGTAAACCCCAGGGGTTGTTGATAAGGTGCTTAGAGAGGGGGCCTAGCAAAATTTGACTGAGAACCTAGATTAAGCCGAGGGAAAGAATTAGGTAGTGGTGCAAAATTGAGCTTCTGGGGACTAGGCTGCCCTTGATTGTGAAAGTTGGATGGGCCTCCTTGATTCCCTTGGCTCCATGAAAATTAATGTGATTGCTCTGCCCTGGATTGTAGGTGTTGCTAAATGGGTTGTTCGGGTAAAGAGCATTAACACTTTCATTGCCTCCAGAACTGTTGGGGTATTCTTCCATTACATGTCTAGGAAAGTGACACCAATTGCACGTAGAGACCTGATTTTGGACTTGGTGGACTGGGGCATGTGCTTTAGGGACAAGGGCTTCTATTCTCTTAATGAGGCTATCTAAATGGGCCTCATTGGCTACTATCCCATCGATATAGTACCCTTTTACCTCCTATAGTTCTCTCACTTTCTTGAGTAGACTCCCATTCTCTTATCTTTTCAGCTAGGTCAACCAAAAAGTTCCAAACTTCGTTTTCGTCCACATAAGCTGTGAAGCCTGTAGGACACATAGACTCTAACATCTGCTTGGTATGGTAGTCTATCCCTTCATAAATTATTTGGCAAAGATGCCATTTGTCAATACCATGATGGGGACACTCTTGGAGAAGGTCTTGGAACCTTTCCATGAGTCTAGAAAATGACTCTTGAGGTTTTTGTCAGAACTGCATGATCTCGCTCTTAAGTTTGTTTGTTTTATGCAAGGGGAAAAATTCTCTCAAGAACACTACCGTAAACTGATCCCATGTGGTAATGAAATTAGTTAGTAGCCCATATAGCCATATTTTTGCTCCATCCTTGAGAAAAAAGGTAATGCATCTAAGTTTAATAACATCATCACTGAGCTGTTGTATCTTAATGAGGACACAAACATTCTCAAATTCTCTCAGGAACAAATGAGCATCTTCGGAGGATAGCCCATGGAAGTGGGGTAACATAGTGATGAATTAAGTTTTAAGCTCATAGTTGTTCCCCATGGCGGCTGGTAATCTAAGGCAAGATGGTTGGGCTGCCCTGGCTGGGTAGAATCTATCCTTTAAAGTAGGCTTAGGTTGTTCTGCCATTCTTAAAATTGTTGCTCTTACTAAATGATTGGTAGAATCATAGGTCCACACACCCATGCAATAGAAAACTACCCACAACTAGAGTAAGATAAGCACAAAAGAATGGAAAGAAAAACTTTTTTATTTTTTTATTTTTGATTTGTTTGCTTTTTGGGAGCTTACCGACAAGGATCCGGGGTTGCTCAGGTCAATTCCTGAGGTATTACTACTGGGCGAAACCTGTCTTTATCATACTGTGAGGCTTTGTGACCTTCACCGATACAACTACTATTGAAAGTTGTTCTTCTTAGGAATTCAATAAAAGAAAAAGAAAAGGAAAACAAAGTAAACAAAACACTCCAATTTACCAAAAGAAAGCGAAAAATAACAAGGAACTGTCTCCCCGAAAACGACGCCAAAAACTTGGTAGGTTTTAAAATGTAACCGCAAGCGTATGGATCAGTGTAGCTACGGGTCGAACACAGGTAGAGTAGCCACTTTATTTTTAGCTTCTTTTAATAATGCGAAAGTAAACCGATTAATGGTTGTGATCTAATTCTAACTACTGTCCTAAACATATGTATCTAAAATAACGTCTTAACCATTCATCATCAAAGAATTTAAATATGCAAGCCACACAATTAAAATTAAATAAATAAATAACTAAAAATAAACAACCCATGCAATTAAAATGCAATGAAGGAAAAAAAATGCTGAAATAAAAATAAAGTAAAAGAAAGGGGATAAGCTAGAGAAAGGCTCACAAGTAGGTTTCTCTACTTAGACCGAGGGATACATCATAATATGAGCTTCTCTACTTGACCAGAGAGTCACTCTTACTAGGTTTACTCTACTTGGCTTTAGGGAAACGGAGATAATTAAAATAAAAATAATAAAATAATGGTTCTATGGCTAGGAGGGGTAAAGCCAACACATACAATAGCCATGAACCTTGGGGTAAAGGGAAAACAATAATGTAATGACTGAAATTAAAATCCTAAATTAAGAAAGAAAGGATAGTCAAAAGAGGGAATGAGAGGGAGGAGAGAAGACTATTGAAGAAACCTACCTACCTGAATCAATGCTTGAAGTTGAAAGCTTGAGTGATTTGAGATACTACCAACCCTGAAAACCAAATCTGGAATGAAACTTCTAGGCCTGGAGAAAACAAATTTTGAAAAAAAAAAACTGAACTTGAGAAAAAGAGATGCTCCACAGCTCGTGATCTTGTCAGCTAGATCTAAGCCTAGAACTATAACTTAAAAAATTACAACTCAATTGCATAAATCATAAACATAAAAGGCTGAATAAAAATAAAAGAGTGCTTGCATTAATTGAAATAAAAAGCTATTACAAAAGTGATTAAAGCAAAAATAAATAAGAATTAAAACTAAAGAGAGTGAGAGAGGGAGAGAGAGAGAAGAGAATTAAGCATAAACTAGAAAATAAACCAAGGGGAATAATCCTTCTAGGAGGGGGGAGGAAGGGGCTTTTATAGGGCTTTGGTCTTGCCTCCTTCTACAAGTCTTCTTTAAGAAAAGAAAGAAAATAAAATAAAATTAAATCTTGGTAAAAATCCTCATTCTCTGAGATATTGTGTGAGGAATGAGAGAATTTGTTTCCAAAATTAACTAATTCTATTCCTTCCCTGCAATATTAACCAATATCTTGCAATCTTGACTAAATCTGAAAGGAATCTCTGCATAGCATCTTCAAGATCTTGTGAGGTGGCAAGGAGAGGGAATAATCTTCAGGATTTTGTAGGAGAGAGGATGTGGTACCAATGAGTGGGTCCCACATTTGGACAAGTTAGTTCAAGCTTGGACCGGTTCTTGATTCACTTTAAGTACTTTCTCTTGTAGACTTGGAAACTAAAAAAGAAAAAGAAAAATAGAAGTAGTACTATCCATCGTGGGGCAAAATGTAGACTTATATCCCTAAGATTTCACACATTATTGTGCTCATCAGTCACCCACGTGGAACAAGTACAGACCCACCAGGGTTAGGAACCGTAGCTTGCCAAATCTTTATAAATAAGAGGTTTGGCCACAATAAAATAGACTTTTGACCTAATCTCAAGAGCTCAATCTTTGTCTCTCTCTCTCTACCCCCTATTTTCTTCTATCTCTCCTAATTGAGAGTATGTTTCTGAGGATACCCATTGCTATCCTTGGAGGAGGGTGGAATTTTTCCTAGCGAGATTGTCGCAAATGATTAATTGTCAAGGTTCGTGTAGAGACAACATGTATGATAACCATATCCATTCTGCTATGAGGAAAGCTCCATCAAGGTAACCCTAGATACCATGTGTTGTCTATTGGTTGTCCTTATTGGAAAACTTGGCCACGTGTCAATGATGAGGTGATCAGAGGTGATGTCGTGGTTGTGTATGATCACTAAGTTATCTTGATAGTGTTAAGAGACGTGTCACACATTGCATGTGTGAAAGTGGAAGTAGTGTATGAAGGACTCTTCATGAAAAGGGAAAATCATTATTTTATACAATTATAGAATATTTGAGGGTATTTTCGAAAATCTAGGTGAAAGATTTAAAAAAGATATATGCATTTAAGTTGTAAATCCTTGAGCTCTGAGTCTATCACAATTGGAATCACGTCAATTGGATATCGGAGTAAGAAGATATGGCATATTTTTTAGGCCAACATGTAAGTTGAAAAAGGCAATGTCTTACACATTAGTTGGGTTCAATTCTATTTTTGAGATTTATGCATTACATCTAGGTTGAAGAAATCAGAATTGTAGTTCTTCAAGTTTTCTATTCGTAGGAAAAAGAATCGGGTCATTCTGAATTCAAACGAGAGAGATATGAATATTTTTGTATGATCACTTTGAAACAGAGCCAACCCAACTTCTCATGATGGGTTCAATTCACGTAACTTTGAGTTGATTTTTGAGACATTTTGGTGTTACAAAAAGTTATAGATATTTGAGTCTACTTTTAGAAGCAACAATAATCGGTTCACTTATATGTAGAAAGGTATGACTCCCGTATTGAAGTAAGATCAATCTGCTGGAGTAGATTTCGGTTTGAACCAGGTGGTTAAACCTACACGATTTTGGGGCTTTTTTTGGACCTTTTTAAGTGGATTTTGAGGCTTTCTTTCATAACTTCTTGAAGAACAAAAGAAGAAAAGACCTAGAATAGAGAAGGGGAGAAAAGAGAAGAAGAAGCCAAGTGTTTGTGTGCCCTCGTGCCTAAATCTTGAGAAAAATCTTTGTTTGAAGATTTTTGTTTATTAAATGCTTTAATACCATCACCACCAAGCTTGAGAAGCCATTAAAGGCAACATTGAAGATTGAAAGGAGTTTTGGAGTTCATTAAAGACAAAGAAGCTTCTTCTGTGTGAAGAAGAAGAAGAAGGTGAAGGCAAAGAAGAAGGTTCACTATCTTCAACTCTTGAAGGTTTTAAGATTCTTCATCAAGTTCATTAAAGACAAAAAAACTCCTTGTGTGATAGAAGAAGAAGGAGAAGATAAAGAAGATGATGAACCATTTTCTTCTCTTGAAGGTTCAAGATTAGCCATCAAAGAGGGAAAGTTGAAGATTCCAGTATATCTGGGAATCTCAGAGAAACTCTCCACCCCTTGCTAGTCAAGGGAGGTAATCTTTGCTCACCGAGTCCTATTTTGTATGACCTAGGTTATTGAGGTTACATAACCTAAGGTATTGATTGTAAGGGAAGGGACTTGTACTCATATTTATCATCATAAACACTATAAAGGGGAGGTGAAACCCTAGCTTGAGTACTATCTTAGGTTGAAGCAGGTGTCATAGCACTTGGACTATTGTAACAGTCACAAGCTAGTTGAGCATTGATAAAAATACGAAACCCAGAGAGGGTAATGCTCCATGGAATAGGCACTGAGCCGAACCATGTACGCCTTGTACCAATTATGTATGCTTATATATTAGAGTGCGTGGACTGTGAATGCATGTAAGATAGGTATGTTTGTCAGGTAGACCTGGCCACTGAGTGGTGCAAGGTGGACAAACATATGATTGTGTGTGTTTGAACAGAATACTAGGTAGCTTCAAACAGACATCTCCTAGAAAGATTTTATAGACACTGTTCACCCCCTTTCAGCGTCAACTTGGGATTAACAACCTACTTACTTTCTGTTTTACAGTTGTTCCTATGATGATGAATTAGGGTGAGAAGCTTTATATAGAGAGGAGTGAGTATAATCATATTTTTTCAGTCAGATCCTATCGAGGGCCCATAGGGTAGTAAGGGTTGGCATCCCACCTCAAGGAAGGCCAGCCAGTGGTAGGGGCATGAAGGGGTGGGGGGCAAGAGGGAATAATAGAATATACCCTTCTAATGGGGGAGAGTTAAACAAGCGGCCTCTCCCTAGACTTATGCTAGCAATCCACTACATTGGCAGCCACCGCCACACCATGAGGTGCTTCCAAAATATACTCATTAGGGTGTATTTGGGTTTGGGCTATTTATGGAGTGAGCTACCAACATTTGTATATTTTCCCGTCTATACTGAATTCTTAATTAAAGGCCACACCACGTAAATCGTTGTGTTGTTTGTGTGTATATTTTCTATTAATGTCTTTTACCATAATTTTCTCTTGTTCTCTTAAATCAAATTATCGATTTTTCCATAACAAAGCCCAACAAGGTGACCAACATAAGGAACATCATGAACAAAATTTATGTGGACATGCAATAGGCTCATGAAAATTTTAGAATCCCTCTGAACATTCAAATAGCTTTGAAAACATTTCAATATATCATCATGGCCAGAGAAAATAGTCTTAACATTGCTGATTCTCAAAAAAGGAGGGTGAGAGTAATTGGGCTAAAATATCTCTCTCTAGCAAACAGCTTGCACAGCCAACCTCTTGGGGGTGGTGGCTGAGTTAGAGCTGCTCAATCCAAAGGTCGCTGCTGAAACATTTATCGAACAAGACACCTTTCCTAAGCACGCTTTCAGCAATACGGACAGAGTGTCCGGAGCATCGCTGCTACCTTTCTTGAACGATCCACATTTACCTTGGTGATCACCGAAGGTCGCAAATTCGACATCAGAGATTTTGCTACCTTTGCATGAGAGTTCTAAGATGCTCCCCTCCAATGCGTTCCCACATACCTTTCCTACCGTGACTGTCTTGAAATTAATTTGTGTGGGGTTGCCACCCATTTCTTCGAACAAGATCAATGTATTATCCCCGTTATTCAAGAATGATCGTGGGACATGGTACCTATAGTAATTTTAATATATTATAAGAAGGTGAAAAAAAGAAAGATTAACCAGTACTTTCCAATCTCCTATGCATGAAATGCTTATGAGTTTAATTTAGAAAGTAGACAAGTTACTTGACCCATAAACTTGAGAAGTTGTTTTCAAAAACCTTGCAAGTCCCGATCTCGTTATGCTGGAATCCATATATAGTCACCAATATAAGTGCAAGTTTCTTACCATCTTTGAGAAGGAAGGCCACAGTCAGGCATGCAATTTGTATCATGGAATTGTCCACGGTAGTCGCATGTATCAGAGCATTCAGTACCCTGGGGGGCTTTCGCAATCATGGTTGGCCAGAATCTTCCAATGCCTTGTCCGTTCGCCCAGGCATGTCCCTTACCCATACCCAACAAATCTACCACCACAGGATCACTACCTGAAGGAGCCTTGAAGGTGGTCTGCCATTGGATACATTATTATGCAAAACCTAGTTGAAAAACAAAAGCACAGAGAGAGAGAGAGAGAGAGAGAGAGAGAGAGAGAGAGAGAGAGAGAGAGAGTTGGACTGTGGATGTGTTACCTTATACCACGTCATGGGCTTCTTCAAGGGAAGCGCTTCTAAGGACCATATTTGGTTTTGGGACAGTTTATCATCGTAGAATTTCTCATGCTCACCATTCAAACCAATCTGCGTCCAGAGAGAGAGTAATAAATTGGAAGTTGGAATTTGAGATATTGAACCACTAATAATTGAATCACTATTCAAAATTACTAGTTATAATACCTTATAGGACCATTCATTTGATGATAGGTCCTTAGTAACATTACCATTTCCGATCAACTGAACTGGACCACCAACTATTCCATTGGGTACCATATCATAAAATGAACCGTAATTCTGCAACAGGAAAAAAGAGGGGTACAAAAACGGGGCATTTGCAGTTCAAATGAATCACATCAACTATGAACTATGTAACTGAGAAAAATGAATTAAGTACCTTATATCCAACTGTAGCACTCAATAAAGATAAATGATTAATGCCTTCCTTCAATGTGACTGGTTTCTCAAACACGAAACCTTTTCCATCACTACTCCAGTCAGATCCTAGTATCACCAAATTTGGAAATTCAAATAGCAAAGATTACAACTTCCAAATCAACATGAACACTTAATATTGAGGGGAGAAAAGTTTAAGCTCAAGTTTAAATTACCTATCCTTTTCTTGTTGACATAAGCATGAAGTACATGTCCTGTTGTATTCACATGCAGGATTGCCTTTTTACCGAAAGAATTATCAATGTTCACACTGTATATAAGATCCCAACAACAACATAGTATACAGATCAGATTACATTAAAAGTTAAAGCAACATACGATCTACCTCACAGAGGGAGAAAAAACTACCTAGTCATGTACCACAGGTAGTCACTAGCATCAACAGTGGTTGCTTTCTGCTCGAGAAGCTTGTTTGCAGTAGACGATCCCATTCCATTGAGGGCATCATTCAAGGGCTCTGCCTTCCATTCCCAATTGAATTGAGTGTCAACATTGCTTGGCTTGTTTGTCTTCAGGTATGTCTGTGTGCTGACCTGAAAAGCGCCATTACACCAAAAAATGAGAGAGAGAGAGAGAGAGAGAGAGAGAGAGAGAGAGAGAGAGAGAGAGAGAGAGGTTATTTAACCTAAGGGGGTAGCGCAGTTGGTGAGCAACGAACTTGGTACAAGTGGTAAACTCGGATGTCCTAAGTTTGACTCCCACTAAGCATGCCTTGGGCCACTCACATAGGATGTTTAGTGCTCTTCATTGTTTTCAGTAAAAGTTGAATGGTTTTCATTCAACCTTGGTATGACCCGGTCCATGTGGTTGTGAGGTCAGTATGGGCCCGCGGGCCTAGTCAGGCCAAAGGCCTAGATATCCGTCGTTAGCAAAAAAAAAAAAAAAAAAAAAAAGAAAAAAAAAGAAAAAAAAGAAAGAGAGAAGGGTTATTTAAATATTTAAACAAGTAATTTATAGTGCCACCCCTTACAGAATACCAAAATTAGAGACACCCCTTACATAATACAAAATTACGCTCGCACCCCTTGCCATCAGTTGCTGTTACAGAATATACCTCAAATGCTGATATCAGCTGGTATATTATTTTATAAATACCAAAATACCCTTCTAAAAACTGAAGTGCCTAATATACCCTCACTTAATCCCATAATCCTAAATTAAAAAAAAAAAAAAGGCCTTCATCCCCAAATCGAAATTGCGCTCTTCATCCCAAAGCCTTTACTCTTCATGAAGAGTCGCGGCGACGGGCTGTGACGAGCTGCGATAGGTGGTGATGGGCTACGACAAGCGGCGATGGAATTCTGCGCTACATCTTCCTATGCGTAGGAAACCCTCATTGAACTCCATGATGAAGGTGAGTGGAGGTTAGAGGTAATGAGGGGACTTGGATAAAATATGAATTGGTCATGTGTTTTAGTCAAAAGGCTATAACCATCATTTCAACTCCTCACTTAATATCGACTGACGGCAGGGGGTGCGAGTGTAATTTGGTATTATATAGGGGGCATCTCTCTAATTGTGGCATTCTCTAGGGAGTGGCGCTGTAAATTTCCAAATTTAAACTTCTGAAACCCTTGCTAGGAGAAAATTAAATGAAATCTATTATAAAAAAATATTACAACAAAATTGATATTCGAGGTAAAGTCTCCATGTGTACCTTAGCAGTGTTGTAGATCTCTTTGTTGCAATCAGAAAGAAGGCTAACAGACCAAGCAGGCAGGAAATACTTTCCATTCTTTCCCAAGTCAGCATTCACATCTAGTTTAGGATCAATGTTGCTCAAGAAGCAGAATGATTTTCTAGTAGAGTTGTTCATGAATGTAGTCAGCTGTAAACAAAAGGAAATGATATATATATTTTTGCTATTAACATCAAGTAATACCCAGATGGACTAACAGATACAATAAAATTTACCTTCGACATTTTCATCAGCAGAGAAAAAACCAAAATCTGGGTCATTCTTGAAAGGACATTAATTATTTACATTTTCATTCAATTCCAATGATTTGCAGAAACCGACGGATAGAAGAATTATTAAGCACGGGTTATTGAAACATACCGTAACATTGTTTTGGATGTCCTTGTGTGTAGATGACAGCTTAGCGAGAATCTTCTCAGCTGATTTGATAGCTTCATGAAGTTGCTTTAGGTGTCCCCACTTTGGTTGATTCAAAATCCCTGAGAAGTTAGATATGTTAAAATGGTTAAAGTACACTTGGGGTACCCAACGTTTAGTGAAATGCACCTAAGGTAGCTCATGTTTGAGCTGCCATTTTTTAGCAACAATTTGTGGAAACATAAGATTGTCTACGTCCTCAGTGAAATGAGATTCTGCTTCACTTTCAATGGAGAATAGGGTTACAATGCTCGTCCTCACACCTCTCAGACACCTCTCGCTGTCCCCTCCGTTACCTCCCACTCCTTTGCTATCTTTCCCCATTCACTTCCAGCAGGGAGAAGACACATGGGAAAAATTGTAATTAGAAACAATGAGAAATCTCAAATGCAATATGGATGAAATGTGAGTTATTTCAAACATCACATTTATGAAATCTAAGGTAAACCCGAATGATAAAATTTCAAACATTGGGGATGGATTCAGTTTCACCAAACGATGGGTACCCAAATTGTTATTTAATTTTCTTTAACGGATAAGAAATTCGTCAAATTCTTGTTGATGATCATAATAACTTAAAAAAAACCTGATCTAATTATTTTTTTTACTTTTTCTTAAAATGGAAGCCTTATAGTTTAATATTAGCATGAAAAGGTGATTACCATATTCATCGAGTGGTGCATCATAATCATAAGTGGTTGCGATATACGGGCCGCCTGCTGTACGACCAAAATTGGTTCCTCCATGGTACTGAAGAAGTAAAGAAAATATCAAATTCTTTCTCAACATACATGTACATAAAATTAATATCCACACCTACATATGTATGTGGTTCAAATTCCACAGAGATGCCTTTCTCCTTTATTTTTATTTTTGATAAAAAAGAAACTTAATATATATCACGTAAAGAAATAGAGTTTAAAAAACAGACTTAAATAGTGCTAGTCAAGTCAACTAATAGAAGATGATTTACGAAAGAGGGAAGACTATTATCCCATACTATTGATATACGATTGGTCATTTCATGAGAAGCAAAATTATCAGTGAATAAGTTATATTCCTCATTCATATATATATATATATATATGAAAAATATATTAAAACAAACAAAACAAAACAAAACAAAACCTCATGTCCCAAGGGAGAGTCAAAGGGGTTCCCCCTAATCATGGGAAATAATAAAATCAGAGGCAAAATAAAACCTTCTATTTATATATTATATGTTTCATAGCTAGCATTTCTGCAAAGTATCTAGTCTGTATTAATATTGTAGGTGTTGTTGATCTGACTGGGCAACTAACCATATAGTAGTTTTGGAGAACACCACCATTTTGGAAGAAACGGGCAACTGCATAAGCCACATCTTCAGCAGCTCTATGGCGGGCTGGTAGGCCCCAGCTCCTGAACCTGATCAGAGAAAGCCTTCAAATTATGGTTTGAATCTGAAGAATTTGTACTTTTGAGAGAGTTCAAAGTGTACTCACGAGGCAATCCAGTTCTCAGTCCACATTTTAGGACTTTTTGGGTTGTTTGGCTTCCAATCCCATTTGCCGTAAAATCCATTTTCTGTGTTTATCTGATGGAAAATACAAATAATGGTTTACCAAATAACCAAACAAGTGTATAGATATAAGAGAATAAACAACTAGAACTAAGCATATTGATTACCAAATAGGTAATTGAAGCAGAAATTATTGATTACCATTGGCTGTGGTGCATTCTCCTGTTGACACATGATCCATGGAATGCCAATATTTTGGGATTCAGCCATCTTTGCGGACCATTGCATATACCTTACCCCCGCCTCTCCATAAGGTCCCATGACATCACCATATTCGTTCTCAATCTTTGCACAATAGCCCAACATTCAAATAATTACTAATCCTAATATATGGCGATAACATTATTAGTAATAGTAGCAACAATAACAGCAAAAACAGTAGGTACTAATATTAATTACGGATTTAGATTCTCTTTAATTCTTAATTGTGCAATTGTCTTTGTGTACATGGTATCTGTACATTTTCAAAATCTAATCGTTGTAGAAGTTTAAAACTTTTACAAGTATTGGATTTTGAAAATGTATAGGTGTCACGTGCACAGAGAATTATACAAGGATTGCACGATTAAGAATATCCTAAAATATTACATAGAACGACCAACCTGTGCAAGGATTATCGGTCCTCCTTGTGGAGCAAACAGGTTTGCCTGTTTAGCCATGTCAACAATTTTGGTGGTGAAGATTTGCATCTCGTCCTATACATAGGTAACAGAATGATCAGAAAGCAGAAAATGGTTGTTGGAACCTTGAAAAACACTGCCCACATAAAAATGGAGATCTGCATTGGAACCTTGTAAGCTTGATTATCTGTCCTGAATTCAATTCCAGGTATATTATGCAACCACATTGGTAGTCCTCTGATAAAAGAAATGGCACTTACTTAGTAGTTGTGGAATCTAAGAATTAAACTATTTATACTCCAAATTCGAGTTTCATATTTATATGAATTACGTACCCATAGTTCCATTCTGCACAGACATAAGGACCGATGCGAAGAATGCCGTATAACCCTGCTTCTTGAACTATCTTGAAGAATTTGACAAAATTGACGTTTCCCTCGAAATTGTACTGAATTGAGAGGAGATGAAAAAAAATAATAAATAAATAAATAAATAAAAACAGGAACAGGTGCAAAAACTGTTATCTAGGATGTGTTCATAGGGATATATAGATCAAAACCTCGCGGCGATGGGGCTCATGGACATCCCAAAAAATGTAAGTCTCAATTACATCGAGTCCACCCTCCTTTGCTTTCTGAATAAGGTCTGGCCACATCTGATTAATCATTGTAGATGTGGTACGTATTCTAATCTAATTAGTTTCCTGTTAAAGTATAATTTGAACAAATTATAGGAAAAAAAAAACATTATCAAGCAACCAATACTACTTTACCTCCGCAGTGCTACGTGGGTAGTGGATGGAACCAGAAATCAGAATTCTGGGTTCTCCATTGATCAGAAGTTGGCCATTGTCATAGGTGATCTGCGTGGCTGCTGCATGTGCCAGTAGTAGTGAAGTAGAAAAACACAGCAGTAGGCTTAAACCCAGAAAAAGTAGCATCTCTCTCCTCCATGAATACTCCATCATTACCCGTATCTGTGATGCATGTTTAGAACTGTGTTCTGCAGGGATACAACTTATGTATAGGCAGATCTCGTGATCCAAATTTCTAAGATTGGACAAAGTTGAATAAGAGGAATAGGGTCCAAACAGCATTTTAGCTTACTAATCTCATCACGCATATTTCTAAGATTAGACAAAGATTGTCCAACACAATCGTGTCTCAAAATACCCTTTTCCCTTTGTAATAAACTGAAAGCCCGTGAGACACGTTCAATGTTGAGGTCCATTGAGGTCTATAGGGCTCCAAATGAATTGATATTCTACTTATTTAGCCTATCTTAGCCCATAGAGGAATATTTTCCCAAGTAAGTTCTTATTTCATCCCAAAGAATTTAATCTCAAGAATGTAGGTGTTAAGAAGATATTCAAATTGTTTGTAGAAGGATATAATCTTATTAGAATGAGGTATATTTATACAAATCAAATGAATGAAAATAAGGAAAGCCAACAAGGTAATCTTATCTATACAATCAAGCAAATCAATTAATCTGACCTTATCTGTACAACCAAGCAAATCAATAAAGAATAATTAAAAAAAAAATAAATCTTGATTCAGATTTTATGTCCAGTACTCCCTCTCAAGTTGGGCATTGAATGTCAAGAACACCAACTTGGTCTTGTGTTTGAGAAATAGATCTTTCCCAGGAGATTTAGTGAAGAGATCCACTATTTGGGAATTACTAGGGACATATTGGGGGGTAAGAAGCCCGTTTTGAACATTGTCCTGAATGACATGACAATCAACTTCTATGTGTTTTGTATGCTCATGAAAGACGGGATTAGCTGCAATATGGAGAGCTGCCTGATTGTCACAGTAGAGAGGGATTGGCTGAGTCGTTGAAGCACCCAAATCACGTAACAATAGAGTCAACCATAGGAGTTCATATGGGGTTATTGCCATTGAACGATACTAGGCCTCAGCTAAAGATCTAGAAACCGTTTGTTATTTTTTGGATTTCCATGAGATTGGGCAAGAACCAAAAGAAATGTAGTCACCTGTAGTAGATTGGTGAGTCATTGGGCAATCGGCCCATTCTGAATCACAATAATCACATAACAACAATGAGCTAGAGGCGGATAGTAAGATACCTTGACCGACGAAGCCGTGTAAATAACGAAGAAGCCGATTAGCAGTATCTAAGTGAGGTTTCCTTGGTTGGTGCATGGATTGGCTTAGTAGAGTTACAGAGTGCACAATGTCGAGTCTGATGATAGTGAGGTAAATAATCCATCCAATCAATTGACGATATGGTGCTGCATCAGGAAGTAATTCACCATCAGTTGTGGTCAACTTAAGATGTTGTTCCATTGGGAATTCAGCCATGCGAGCTACAGCGAAGCCAGCATCAGAAAGTGTTGCTGCACGGGTAGATAAATGTATTGGTAAAGTCACCCCAGCTGCAGTCTCACTTTCTGTCTCATCCTCTATTGGTATATAAGGGGTAGCTCTGGTGGCCCGACCCCTCTTCCTTTGTTGTGGGTCATGTTGAAGTTGAGTAAGTCTTGGTGGTATTTTTGAAAATTCTTGTAAGATGAATAACTGATTAATGCCCAAAAGCTCAACACATATTCAACAAAGATGAGTCACACATCATGTTTCACTTTGAAATACTATCTTGGTATCTAACCAAGAGAATGCTCACACTCACAGATATAGATATGATGATGTCCACTTTTCTTTATCTTGGTCACTCTTAACATTTCCAACTAATTCCCTTTTATGCTCTTTATTATTATTTCCACTAAGCGGCTTCAACACCTAGACTAGTCTCCTAGTATGTTTTTATACAATTTATGCCTTTATCTTGAAGCTTTAATATATACTCCTATGACACTGGATATCCTAAGGTCTTGTGGGTTATGATTTCTCCTAATCTTTGCTCTAATACCACTTTGTCACACCCTACCTCCAGAAGGATAAGGTATGTGGCATTGGACACCTTACCATATTCAGTCAGTTTGTTTCTCTATGATCTAGACCAGGAAAGCGAAAATCATAATACCACAACTACACTACTAAGGATCATGAGTCATATGTACAAAAACCCGGTAGTAACATTTAATACATAATTTCCAATGTCAGCTAAGTGATAAAACATATTTACAAATCCAGATGATGTTAACATACTTCCCAAAAAAAATATTTACATAGTTCTCGTTACATGAGTAGTAACTATATACATCAGAGTACATGTTCTAGAGGGATATAAAAACAAAAAGATAATCTGAATAGTCTATCCTATTCTTCAGAAGAACTAGTCTCCGTAGGCATAGTCATCACATCCACACTCGAGTCCATGGTCGGTCTCATCCTATGAAATATTGGCCAAGAAATCCATGGTCACTATCTCATGATCAATGCTGGCAAGCAGCAAAACATCGATCTCATCATCTAGAAAGGGTAAGTAAAGAGGGGTGAGCACGTCATGCTCAGTGAGGGGGTGGGGACAAGCACGCAAACACAATACAAATGATGCAATGCAAGCTCCACACCTTATATGATGCTCATAAAATTCATTTAAATTACACTACTTCCTAGTCCATTACTAGGTCTGTAATCGGTGGTATAGTGCTACACAACGTATGTGGTATTCCCTTCCTAGTACGTTGAGCCTTAGGAATACAAGCTTGTTGCAGATAGGAGTCAGCCAGTCCTGGAAAGAACCTCAGTCCCACAGCTAACCCCTAGGTTAGTAACCCACGGCAGTCAAGTATACAATACATCGTATGATGAAAGTGTACTTCTGATCAGATAGCCATGAGTTGGGATTAGTCAGTACCTCACCCCTTACTAACAAGGGGTTTTAGTACTCGGGTAGTGACAACCTAATCCACAATTCTACATGATGCATATTCAATCATCAACCATCCAGATCTTATACCAATAAATGCTGGGCAGTCACAAGTGCCCTGTCTTACCTGTCTTACCTTTTTCCCAGCTTTTCGCTTCGCAAGGACAGTCACAGCCATAGTAAAATGCTCATAACAATATGCATGAGATACAAGCAAAATTAAAATAAAATAAGGGCAATTTATAGTGCCACCCCCTAGAGAATGCCACTATTATAGAGACACCCCTTGCTTAATACCAAATTGCTTTCACACCCCTTGTCGTCAGTCTCTGTTAAGTGAGGCTTTGACATGACAATTTAACCCTTTTGAGTAAAATACACATCTCCATCATATTTTACATTAACCCATAGTTACCCATCACCTTCACTGTGGGTTTGAGGATGCAACGACCCCAAATCTGATCTAGGAGTTTGGTCATTGGTGGTCCAAGATCGATTTCATTTTAGGGAATGAACTGGTATGGATTTTCACAAACCATGAGAAAAAACATATAAAATAAATAAAAGATGTAATTAATTCATAGAAATGTGTAGCGAAAGTCTTAAACAATAAATAAAAAAATAAAAAGCACTTCCTCCATAGGAAGGTTTAAAATGAAGATGACATTATAGGTCAATAAGCCTTACAAAAGACTTTAAAGAAAATGCTAAAGAAAATAGAATCATCAAGAAACTAGAAATAGCCTCCACCCAAGTTAAAGCCACCCTCATCCTTGTTAGACCATAGGTATGTAATAGGCTCTTCATCTCCCTATCCATGAATCTCTATCCCATAATCTGAAATATTGTAAGGGGTAAGCTTAATAAATGGCGGAAATCACAATTTACACAAGTTTGAAAACAAAAGAAATGAAGTTTTCTTTTTTAATTGAAATGTGAACTATTATGAAAATAAAGAAAATTCAACGAGTCATTCAAACAATAATAGATAACACATATCTTATGGAAGGAATTCTTAAAGCCAAAGAATTACAGGTGGATGCCCTTTGGATTGAAACGGATTCAGCAGCAGTGGTGGTAGCGCTTCAATCCAATCAATTTCTTGGTTTGTTTTTCAGGATTGGTTGTCAGTGAATGATTATCTGAATTTTATTAGTTGGAAGATAACACACTATTTTCGGGAAGCTAATTGCGTAGCAGATTTTCTTGCAAAGGAGGTAGTAAAATCAAGGTTTTCGGATGTAAATATCTCTTTCCCATCTCACATTCGGTCTGAGATATCCCACGAAGCATAATCGAGACCTAGGTTTCGGTTTATCTAATGTTCAATAAAAGATCATGATTAATGAAATTTAACACCACAGTCCGTACCATACTATGACTCACACAGTACTGTGATCTTCATCGATGTGTTAATTTATTCGCATAATTCATAATCTCAATAATAGTTCAAACATATTGGAATGGCATGTGCCCCTGTATCATACTATGGCTCGCACCGTACTGTGACCACAATCCACATCCATCCCATATGCAAGGTATTACAATCACACCATTGGTTTTTATAAGGCATAAAACACACCCTATCGTCTCGTACCATACTATGGCTCACACTATACTGTGACCTTGATCGATAGTGAGGTTTTTGCATAAAAAAAATGTGCTCAATGATAACATACATCATCAAAAAATCCATATAACAACATAATGTAAAAATCACAAATCCGAAAAAAATGAAATAAATATAAATCAAACTTTCTAATATGTATTTATTATTAAGTGTGAATGCCAAACCTAATAAAGAGATAGAAATTTCAAGAGAAATAAATTTACATTTCTTAGAAAAAAAACTAGTCATTTAATATATAAACATACAAGTTAATTTCCTATATCACATATTAATAATATTAAAACAAAACATGTGTAGAGAGTGAATTAAACCACTTACTGAAACTTTCACAAAAGGCAAAAAAAAAAAAAAAAAAAAAAAAAAAAAAACCCTTTCGATATAAGGTCTTGAATAAACGTCTCCTTCCTAATCAAGTGAAGTCAAGGGAAGGGGTTGAACCTCTGTTGTTGTTGTTCTTCTTCTCTTTCTCACTTTAATCACCAAGAGAGGGTAAAAAAGATGGGGGTGTCCCACTCTCTCTCTCTCTCTCTCTCTCTTTTCTTCTCTCTTTTCAAAATCTGCACCTTTGTGAGAGGCTACCAACTTACCCTCTTCTCTTTTTATTTCCCAAGCTCTCTTCCTAATTCAAAGAAGAAATAAAATCTTTAAGGACCAATCAGCTTTTCCCCTTGCCAATTTTCTTAGCAAGGCTAAGAGGAGATGCCAAAAGTGTTTCCCACATGCCCATTGATTATGCAATTTGCCCCCCTTGATTTGATCATTTGTCCCCCTTGATTTGAATCTTATGAGGAAGGGAAAAATGATAATCAATTTACCCCCCTTGATTTGATAATTTCTCCCCCTTGATTTGAATCTCACAAGGAAGGGAAAAAAGACATCTCTAAGTTAGTATAATTAAAAGTATATTAATCTAGGTTCAAATCGTAATTGCAGGAATTTGAATCATTAGCATAATAGGTAGGGTGGTTTGAAAATCAACCATAAGTATATAAACTAAATAAGGAAATAATGTGAGGGGGGAGATAAAATATCATATTTAATATGGTTTATAATAGGCAAGAAATTGTAAGGCAAATTAGGAGTTTCTATAAGTGACCGACAACCAAAAAGGCAGTTATGCTTCACCACATAGTTACCATAAAAGGTATGAGTCTTAAAAAAAATATTTGCAATTCAAAAAAATTTATAAAAATTTATAAAAATTTATAAAAATTTACCAAAAATAGAGTGGTGACAAGGCCAAAGAATCTTGAACTTTTGTCAACAAGTTTACATTTTTACTACCATGTCATTCATTACAAACATTGACTTTGATTGCCCCATCATCAGCTGCCTCATCACTTCGGTCAGGGTTGGACTAAGTCAAAGAACAATTAGGGGTATTACAATTCTCCCTCCTTAAAGAAATTTCATTCCGAAATTTAAAAGTTCTCTAGAGAAAAAGAAGTTACCTCAAGATCCATAGCTTGAATCCTATCTTCCTCTCTTCCCTTGATTGCTACAGATCCTAAGTCGCTAGTATCTGTTAAGGAATGACACACTTAGACTTAGCTTAGCCTGAGCGTAACAGTAATTTGAGGTATGTACTTAGATTCAAAGTTTACCTGGTTCACCAAATAGTTGTGGATATCTAGCCCGTATATCCTCTTCTAGTTCTCATGAAGCCTCAGTAGTACCTTAGTGTTTTTAGAGAATTTTCACATACGGAATAGTACGTCTTCGTAGCACTTGGTCTTTGCGATCTTGGATTTGTACAGGTGACTCTTCATAAGTCAGATTGGTGTCCAATTGCAACGACTCATAACTCAAGACATGTGATGGGTCTGTTACATACTTCCAGAGTAAAGACATATGGAAAACATCATGTACTCCAGATAGGGTGGGTGGTAGAGCGTGCTGGTGTGCCATAGTTCCAACCTTCTTCAAGATTGCAAAAGGTCCGATAAACCGGGGACTCAACTTGCCTTTCTTCCCAAATCTGACTATTCCTTTCATCGGTGCGATCTTCAAGAACACATTATCACCCTCAAAAAATTTTAGTTCTCTCATTTTTGTATCAACATAACTTTTCTATCTATCTTGGGCTGCCTTGATCCTCAACCGAATAAGTTGGACTTTCTCTTGTGACTCATTGATTAAGTCAGGCTTGGCTAACTTCTTTTCCCCAACCTCATCCCAAAACAATTTCCTCCCATACAAGGCTTCATAAGGAGTCATTCCAATGGTCGCTTGAAAGCTGTTGTTATAAGCGAACTCAACCAAATGAAGATGCTTCTCCCAACTGCCCTTCAGGTCTAAAGCACATGCCCGAAGCATGTCTTCAATGATTTGATTTAATCTCTCTATCTGTCCGTCTATCTGAGGATGAAAAGTAGTGCTAAACTTCAACTCTGTTCCTATAGCCTCTTGTACCCCTTTCCAGAATCGAGAGGTGAATCTGGAATCTCTATGGTAATACCTGATCAACATACAATTGAGTCATTGTCTCTACGGTATACTTCATGGAATAGGGAATAAAATGGGAGGATTTAGTTAGACGATCCACCACAACCCATATAGCATCATGACCTTTTGGAGTCTTGGGCAATGCAGTGATTAAGTCCATTATGATGGACTCCCATTTCCACTATGGAATTTTTAATGGTTTTAGGAGTCCAGAAGGTCATTGATGTTCAGCCTTCACTTGTTGACAAGTCAAGCACTTTCTAACAAAGTTGGAAATATCTCTCTTCATATTGTCCCACCAATATCATTCTTTTAGATCACGATACATCTTGGTGCTCCCAGGGTGAATGGAGTAAGGTGTGCTATGAGCTTTGGTCAGAATCATCATCCTTATATCTTTATCGGTGGCTACACACAGTCGTTCACCTATTTTGATGATGCCATCCATGGCTATATTGAATGGTGTGACCTTCTCTTCCTGAATCGCCTGCCTAACTTTGGTTAATCTCTCATCCTTCAATTGACCCTCTTTGATTTGGTCCATTAAAGACCATTATTGGATAACCAAGTGGAAAAATAAGGCCTTAGGTCTACTAACAATCAGGCCCAATTCGAAGTCATCAATCTCTTCTTTCAACTTCACTCATTCATCCAACAGAGCTGCGGACAGCCCCTGTGGTTTCCTACTGAGTGCATTAGAAACCAAATTAGCCTTTCCTAGATGATATAGGATGTCACAATCATAGTCCTTGATCAATTCCAGCCATTACGCTACCTCATGTTCAGCTCCCTCTGAGTGGAAATGTATTTGAGGCTTTTGTGATCTATGTATACACCTCTCACCATACAAGTAGTGCCTCCAAATCTTCAGTGCAAATACTACTGCTGCTAACTCCAAGTCATGAGTAGGGTAATTTCTCTCATAGTCTTTGAGTTGCCTAGAAGCGTAGGCTATAACACTTCCGTGCTGCATCATCACACAACCCAAACCTCTCAAGGATGCATCGCAGTAGATCACCATTCCAACTGTCACTTTAGGTAAGGTTAGGATAGGCACAGTCACCAACTTCCTCTTCAGCTTCTCAAAAGCTTTATTACATGCTTCCGTCCATCTAAACTTTTTTGGTGAAAGTGGTTAATGGTATGGAAATGTTGGAGAAGCCTTCAATAAATCTTCTATAATATCCAGTCATTCCTAAAAAGCTTCAAATCTCAGTCACTGAGGTGGGTATAGCCCATTTGGTTACTATCTTGAATTTTGTAGGATTTACTGAAATTCCCTCTACAGGGATCACATGACCTAAGAACATCACCTGATCGAGCCAAAAGTCGCACTTACTCAGCTTGGCATATAATTGCTTCTCCTGCAGCTTCCATAGTGTGATCTCCAAGTGTTCAGTATAGTCCTCCTTGTTTTAGGAATAGATCAGAATTTCGTCGATGAACACTATCACAAAATGATCCAAGTAATAATGAAAGACACGATTCATAAGGTCCATGAACATAGCTGGTCCATTGGTTAAACCAACCGGTATAACTATGAACTCATAATGTCCATAGTGTGTTCTGAATGCCGTTTTTGGTATGTCTTCCTTCCTCACTCAAAGTTGATGGTACCCAGAATGCAAATCTATTTTAGAGAATACACTAGATCATCAATTCTAGGCAAAGGGTATCTGTTCTTTATTGTAACCTTATTTAGCTCACGGTAGTTAATACACAATCGTATGGTCCCATCTTTCTTCTTCACGGATAGGACTGGTGGACCCCACGGTGATATACTCGGTCTAATTTATCCCTTCTCTAACAATCCTGTAGTTGCTTCTTCAATTCCCTTAATTCTACTGGAGCCATCCGGTAGGGTGCCATTGAGATTGGTGCTGTACTAGGGATCAGGTCTATCGAATTCAACTTCCCTTTCTGGTGGTACACCATCGAGGTCTGCTAGGAAGACATCGGGGAAGTCCCTGACTATCTCTATGTCCTCTGTCTTGATTTCCTTCTTTTCCTCTACTATAGCCATTAGGAATCCTTGACATCCTTCGGTAAGTAGCCTCCTTGCCTTCACGACTGAAATGATAGGCGGGGTTGGTTTGTCTTTCTTCATCCTGAAGAATTTAAATTCTTTCCTAGTTTCGAGTCTAAACAAGATTTCCTTCTCGTGACATAATATTGTTGCCCTATGAGTGGATAGCCAATCTAGGCCAAAAATTACGTCCAAGTCTTTCATCTCTAGTAGTACCAGGTCTGCCTTTAGAGTTTTTGTTCCTACTTGGACAGGGCAAGATGTATACATCTTGTCGGCAATTAAAATCTCTCCTGAAGGTAGAGATACAACTAGTTTATGTTCAAGAGGGCTTGGCGTTAAGGATAGTTTCTGAGCGAAATTCTTTGATATAAAGGAGTGTGTTGCTCCAATATCAAAAAGTGCATAAGCAGGTTGAGAAGAAACAAAAATAGTTCATGTTTTGATTGTTTAAGTGTAAGTACAATTGTTTCCTGGTTGCGTGGTACTATGTTCAATCAATAGGGAGAAACTTTAAACTTAAATTGAGTAAGGGTGCCTATCACCATGGTAGCATTTTCCTTCGCTGAAAGAGAAAAGACTCTATTTGGAGCCTTAGGAGCTTGGTTTCCTGGTGCAGGTGAATTACATTGGTGCCCTTGATAAGGCTGGTGTGGAGGCTGGCCCTGAGATGGTGGCTGATTTGTTCAAGGGGTAGTGGGGTCAATCGTTTAGGCTTATGGAAAACCTTGGATGTATGGCCCTTTTCTCCATAATTATAGCAGGAGATATCTAAATACCGACACGGTCCCACATGAATTCTGCCATAGGTATGGCAAGGTTATGAGTTGCAGCTGTTTTATAAGTCCGCTGAGTCTTTTGAGGTGGAGCATTTTTGGCAGCTTGATTTGGAATCTTGCCTTTATTATTGATTTTTCTTTTACCATTGATCTTGCTTTTTGCTTTTTACCTTGAATGTTGACCATGAGAAATTCTTTTACTCATTAATAAAATTTTGACCTTTACTTTCCTTTTTTTCTTGTGATATAATTTCCACCTACCACATGAATTTGAATTTTACATTCCTTTTGATTTTCTCTTTCCATTTCTCATGAGAATAATTTTTACCTACCACATGAATTGAATTTTACCTTCCTTTTGATTTTCACTTTCCATTTCTCATGTGAATAATTTGCAACTACCACCAACATAACTTTGAATTTGGTATTTGGTAGTTAGAAACTTTGATTTGCACCTTGGGATTAGAATCTCAATTTTTTTTTTGGGAAAACGAATTTTTTCCTATAAAATGTCCCCACTCCTTTGTTCATTCCTCATTCTAACTTTTCTGAGTGAAGAACGATTCGTGAGTGAGTGGATTCGGGTTTCTAGAAACTTTAGGTTTTTCTTGAAGTTGTTCATTTTGTTCTTGAAGTTCTTCAACTTGTTCTTAAAGATCTTCATCTTGTTCTTGACTGAATTTGACATTCTTGTGGGCTTTTGTGCAAATTGGAAAAATTTTTGGGGCTTCTTGTGATTTTGAGAAATATGGTTGAAAGAAGAAAGAGAAAGACTTGTGGAGAAATCCAGTTGGAGGGTTACAGTAGTTCTTCCCAAAGGGATGAGGGCTTGGCCGATTGGTACTCTGGGCAGACTCTTCACAATAGTTGGAACCACATCTGCAACTCTGTATGGGGTTCTTGGCTAAGTCTTTACATTTCATTCATTATTTTGATCATCTTTTATTCTTGTTTTGTTTTGTTTTTTTTTTGTTTTTTTTTTTTTTTTATTATCTTTATGTTGTTGTTGTTGTTTTTTTTTTTTTTTTGTATATTCTTTATTTCCAATAGCATGAGGGGAGGGAACCACCAACCTTGGCCCTGTATGGCCATCCGAACATGGTTCAGTCATGGTACAGGATGCTTCCTCGTAGAGTGAAGGAGATGGTTGATTCATCATACTTGTACTGGTTAGCCCTTGTAGAAACCCAGAAGTTCAATCTGGCACTGGTGGGGGCCCTAATGGAGCGGTGGTGGCCGAGTTCTCATTCTTTTTATCTTCTTATTGGCAAGATCACCATCATGCCTCTATGCTTTTTATGCCTTGACAGGCATTCCATATGGGGGTAGACCTATGGCCTTACTTGGGACTTCGACTGTCAGGGAGTTTGCAGACTTGACAGGCCTTACTATTGTGGCTAACCAGATATATATCCGTCTAGGGGAGATCAGTGCATGATGGTGGAGAACTGGCCTGTGGGTGAACCTAGGCAATATGGCATAGGTGGCCCATTCTTTCTTGCTATTTGTTGTGGGTCAATGCCTTTTTAGTGACCTCCGAGGGGGAGTAGACATTTGCTTGGTGTTCTTCTTTCAGAATCTTGAGGCAGTAGATTCTTGGGACTAGGGTGGGGCTACCTATGCATATCTCTTGCGGACCCTAAATCTGTTGTCATATGGAGACCGAGGTCTCAAAGACGCGGGCTTCATCCTCCAGGTAATTTTCCTTCTTGTACCTATTTCCTTTCATTCATTTGGATTGCACTTTCTTACTTTAATCTCTTGAAACAGCCTTGGTGCTTTGAGCACTTGGGGATTTTAACTTCCAGACAGAGGGAGCGTCAGGCATTTTTCTTCCCTATAGCCACAAGGTGGGGAGATAATCAGGTGCTTAGGGCTCGACGCCATCCTCCGGGGACCACTACTCATTCTCTTTTAAACAATCTCACTGAGGTATGCCACATTTGATACTGAAATTCCTTTTATCTTGTGCTATGCTTACTTTTCCTTGGATTTGTAGGTCACTTGGAGACCATTCCAGTGCCTTATATTTTCAGATTCTGATGGAGTTACATTGGCTGGACAATTATCTAAGAACCGAGTCCTTTCCAGGGCATATGGGGCCACGTCTGGTATCTGGGAGAGAGAGTAGTTCCCTAGTGGTTGGATGTCGAGTCACGCTTCTCTCCCAATCTTCCTCCACCCACTATGCACTGCTCAGAGGTCATCCGTGCGGACGAGATTGAGAGTTTGACTGAAGGAGTATGGGATGACTCATTTTTTGACAGGCATAGGGACTACAGAGCATTCCTGGAGGAGGAGATAGTATGCACCCCTCTTGGTCCTAATGGTCCAGTGGTATATTGCCCTTTCTTGAGTATTTCCTTCAAATTCTTTCTTCTTTTGGTCTGGAGTGATGTTCTTTCAGGGGAGAACACGATGTGTAGACCCTTCTATTGTTCGGTCGCACATCAGTGCTGTTGATCCTTCAAAAGCGGGACCCTCTACTAGTGCAGGTGGGTCTCTCGTAGTAGCCAACATCCCCTTCTGTGGTTTCCCTGCTTGGTGCTATCCCAATGCGGCCAACCCAAGTCTCCCCCATCTTCTGGAGCGGAGAACAGATGTAGATGTTTCCCTTGGGCTGCCCATTCCTTATGACTATGTGAGTATTTGATCATCCTTCAATTGACTCTTGACTTCCTTTGGCTGATATACTCTTTCTCAGGTGTCTCAGGAGGTCTATTCTGAGATCAGGAGGATGCATTATGGCCTGTGCGAGGCAATGGTTGCCAAGGTATTTCATACTTTCCTCTTTCTTTTTTCTTTTTTCCCTTCTTCTTTCATTATTCTTTATTGATCCTTTCCTATATTCCTTAGGATGGGAGGATGGCCACCTTGGAGAGCCAAGCTAGTTCCTATGAGCAGAAAATTGCACAGCAAGATGCACTGATTTAGGACATGACACAGAGGCTGAAGCAGACTGGACTAGCATCCGTGAGTTCCCCTATACTCCATGGGGATGATTCAGAGTATGGTTCAAATGATGACTTTTGACCCATTAGGGATTTGTTCGTGTATTTCCTGTAAACACAAACACATGTATATTTTCTTTTTTCTTTTTCCCTCCCCCTTGTTTGTTCATCATTTTATTTTAGCATCTTATGAATGAAAACATATCTTTGGTACAAAGAAAATATTTTTTTTTTTTGCAATGTTTAGGCATAATCAATTCCATAACTCAAGTCATAATTAGAATAATCGGGATAACACAAGAATCCAAATACTTCCTCATTCTATTACCAAGTGAATTACATAAAAAGGAAAACAATTTTTCTACCATAGATAGGATAGGTGAGTAACAAGGTGGGGAGACAGCTCTTGAGGTGGGTGAAAGTTCACTAACTCCTTTGGATCTGTCATCTCAAGCCCATATTGTCGGCCGATGTACATTGGAAAATAAAAGGATATGTGAGTCAATCCTATCAACCTGACATAATTGTAGCCAGGGGTCTTCACTAGAAAATTTGCTTGTGGCCTCCCTGGGCACCTCCATATGATATCTTGCACAATCCTTTTTTGCAGGTACTTCTCCCAATCAGTGATAAGGTCAAATTCCAAAACTTCCCTCTTGTCTTGGTAGCAAAGAGCTTCGAGTGGGTCTCCTTTTAATGGTTTAGTTAACTTCAGTTTCTCGAGGAGCCAAATCTGAAAAATAACAAGACTCCCTTGATAATGATCTAGTCTGAATCTTTGGCCATGGCTTATGTCATCAAATCCCTTGAATGTTTTTGCTAGAACCGTAGGGATGATGTCACCTCCCTTCTTCAACTATTTTACCACCTCAATTAGCACGGGTAGTGCACCAAGCCTGGGAGTTCGAAGAACATAGCGAGCTATCATGCAAAGTAAATAAGCATCTTGTGATCTCTGTTGATGGGTTCCTCCCATTGATAGGTATTGGATGAAGATCTGGGCCAATTTCAGAATGTCAATCTTCCCGTACCTAACAAATCACTTCACTTCCTCTTCTTTCCATCTAAAGAAGTTTTGAATTTTCTCTAAATAATCTTTCTTTAAAGATGGTTGGAACAACCTGCCTTTGGGTGGGGATAGCATACATACCCAGAATTCTTCGAGAGTTAGGTAGATCTCTACTAATCCAAATCGAAATACATGTAGGTTGGCATCCCAGTGTTAAGGCACCTGCCGGAGTAGCTGATGATGTAATTTCACGCACCCGATCCGATCGATTTCAGCAATCTCGGCGCCCTCATGTTTATGTCCAAGGTCCATTTCCTCAACATCTCATCCAACGAACTCATGAATTTTCCTGAAATCATCACAAACAAAAGAAATATGATGATTTATCAAAGCATTACTCATTAGCCAATGACTCAAACAAGCCTTTACCACTGTTGCATCAAGCTCTTTTTTTTTTTTAACTGATCAAGGGTGGGGGACAAACTAGCATTGATAAACTAATGCTGAGTGGCGATTTCCTTTTAGGGGATGGAATCCTGGATAAGAGTTGATGGACTAATGGGTGGATGATAGATACCTAATGACCTTTTATGCCAAATGGTGGTTCTTGGGGGATAAAATCCTGGATAAGAAGTGATGGACCAATGGTTGGATGATAGATACCTAATGGCCTTTAATGCCAAATGGCGATTCTTGGGGGACACAAACTATGATGATCTCTTAAGATACTTCGGTTATTAATTGAGGAACCAATTTATTGCCTTTAGATGGTTAAGACCGCACTTGAACATGTCAAGTTGCCTACGTATCCCTCAAAAGGAATTAGGTCTGACGTAGTTCAGGCTATTCACCCTTTCAGACATAATATTTCTTGAGTTAATCCATGTTGACCAATCCAGGTATTTCTTTGCCGTTGTGATCTATGAGTTTCAAAGCCTTGCTTGGTAAAATCTCTTTGATAGTGAATGGGCCGGTTCAATTGAGCCTGAATTTCCTTCTTGGGTCATGAATTGGGGCTCTTTGTTCTCGAAGAACAAGTTCACCCTCCTCTATGTGGCGGGGCTTCACATCCTTGTTAAAGGCCCTGGCCATTCTCAATTGATATTTTTTCAGATTATCCACAGCTTTCATAGCCTTTCATCGAGAAAATTGAGCTCATCATATTTGGCCTTCACCCACTTTCCTTCAAGTAGCTGACTATTAAGGAGCACCCTTAGGGATAGTACTAGAATTTCCATAGGTAGAACTGCCTCAACCCCATATACCAAAGAGAAAGGGGTTGCTCCTGTCAAGGATCGTACAAAAGTCTGGTATGCCCATAAGGCAAGGGGGAACTTATCAGCCCAATCCTTATATGTTTCCGCCATTTTCTGTAGAATGACTTTGATGTTTTTGTTTCCTGCTTCTACTACCCTATTGGTCTGCGGCTTGTAAGTGGTAGAGCGATGCCTTTTGAAACCGAACTTCGTGTAGATTTTATCGGTTTTGCCCCAGAATTGAGATCCCTGATCTGATATCAATCTTGAGGTACTCCATATCGAGAAATGATATTTTCTTGGATGAATTTTGCCACCTTAGTAGATGTGAGGTCCGCGTAGGACTGAGCTTCTACCCACTTGGTGAAATAATCAATGGCTACCAAAATGAACTTGTAACCATTGGATCCTTTGGGGTTGACCTTTCTAATGATATCGATGCCCCAAGTGGAGAATAGCCAAGGTGAACTGAGCGAATGCAACTCTGTTGGCAGGATATGTATGATGTTGATAAATATCTGACATTTGTGGCATTTCTTGACAAAGTCTACACAATCTGCTTCCATGGTGTTCCAGTAATATCCTAGCTTGAGGATCTTCATAGATAACATCTTGGCATTCATATGGGATCCACAAAGACCTTGATGAATTTCCTCCATGATGGTTGTAGCTTGTTCCTCATCTACACACAACAACTGTATTCCGTCATAGGATCTCTTGTATAATAGATCCTCTTGAAGAATAAACTGGGTGGCAAATCTTCTCAGAAACCTTTTTTCTTTGTCAGTTGCTTCAACTGGGCACTTCCTTTCCTTGATGAAATCCACTATGTGAGAGAACTAAGACTGACCATCCACAGTGAGAGAGTTCACTGAATTTTGATATATGGGCCTGCTTCTTTTTTCCACCAAGAATGGTCGAACCCTAGCCATAGGGTAGCATTCTACCATGGAAGCCAAGGTTGCAAGGGCATCAGCAAACCTATTGTTATCTCTCTGGAAGTATTCAAATGAGATCTTCTCAAAGTGTCCAGCCACCTCTTCCAGATGTTATTGATATGGCTTTAACTTTTCATCTCTAGTTTTTCACTTTCCCTGTGTCTTGCAGATGACGATGGATGATTCACCGTAAACCTTGATCCTTTTCACTCCAATAGTCAAAGCAGTTTTGAGTCCCAAAGCACAAGCTTCATATTCGGCAATATTGTTGGTACAGGGAAAGTCGAGGCAAAATGATGAAGGCAAATGAAGGCCATCAGGAGTGACAAGCAATATTCTTACACGGCATCTCTTCTGATTGGCTGCCCCATCAAAGAATAACTGCCATTCATTAACTGTGTCATCTTTCTCTATTGCTGTGATTCCTTCATCAGGAAAGGAATCATCCAAGGATCTTCCATCTTCTGTGGGGTGGGTAGCCAAATGATTGGCTATGGCCTACCCTTTGATAGATTTTTGAGTTACATAGGTGATGCAAACTCTGATACTAAAAGCAACCAGTGGGCCATCCTTCCGGTTAGGGCTGGTTTCTCGAAGAGGTATTTGATGGGATCCATCCTTGAAATCAAGTGCACCGGATAGGAAACCATACCATGTAGTGTCGTAACCTTTTCATTGCTCAAATCAACCTAGGACAAGTTCTTTCTAAAGATGTATACCATGTCTCATATTCTAAGAACTTATTGCTGAGGTAATATATGGCATGCTCTGCCCCTATTTCTGTCTCCTTCTGTGCTAGCAATGAGCCCATGGAATATTCTCCCACAGACAGATACAACAAAAGTGGTTCTCCTTTCACCGGCGGTGTCAATACTGGTGGGTTCATGAGGTATCCTTTGATTTGTCAAAAGCTTGTTGGCATTGTTCCATTTCGTGGGTTGATCCTTTTTCAGCAGCTTGTAAATTGGTTCACAGATTGTAGTCAACTGAGCTATAAATCTGCTAATATACTCAATGTGACCCAAAAATCCTTGTATTTACTTCTCAGTCCGAGGTGTGGGCATTTGTTGAATTGCCTTGATCTTGATGGGATCGACTTCAATGCCTCTCTCACTCACCAAGAATCCTAACAACTTTCCTACTGTTGCCCCAAAAAGCACACTTCTGAGGGTTCAACTTTAGCTGATACTTCTTGATTCTTTCAAAGAATCGCCTTAGCATGGGAATATGCCCTTATTGATCTTTTGACTTTACTATCATGTCATCCACATAGACTTCCACATCTTTGTTCATCATATCATGCAATATGGCCATAGCTACTCTCTGATAAGTTGCCCCGGTATTCATTAGTCCAAAAGGCATCACCTTATAACAATAGGTTCCCCAAGGAGTGGTGAAGGCGGTTTTCTCATGATTTTCTGGGTGCATGCTTATTTGGTTGTATCCCGAGAATCCATCCACAAATGATAACAAAGCGTGCAAGATCATAATCAGAAAAATGAGGCAAGTCATACTCGGAATTAGAAATTTCATTAATGAAAGAAGGAGTGATAGACTTAACATACAAGTACTCTAGAATCTCCTCGAGAGGGGAGGCTAACACGAAATCGTAAACAACAGATTTGATAATTGGCTTGATGCTTTTTCCAGGAGTGTTCAGGCTAGTTGACTCATTAGCATGAGCAAACTCAAAGTTTTCCCCAATGCTTGTCCAGTTCAAGAGCGGTTCAGTGGCTTGATGGATGAGGAGGTGTGGCAAAGAGTCTTCTTCTCCTTCTGAAAAAGTTGCTGCTATTTCTTCAATGACGCAGTGGTTCTTTTGGATGGATGCTTGCTTCTTCATAAATACCAACTGATCAACCTCGTGTTCTTAGAAACCAAACTTTTTGAGGGGTGAGGATTGGTGGAGACTGCTCAATCCTCTTTCTATAAAGTCCATCTTTTTGAGCCTATTGAGGGATGCTATCCTTGTACCTCGATCACATCTTTGACCACCTTCACGAGCCTTCCAATTGCAGTTGGTTCGAGCACAGTACATATAAACCATCATTCTTTATGCTCTTCTTTGCTTTGCATATGCACTTCTTCCTCTGAAAGGGCGAGGCTTGAGCTCATGTAGCTCTCAGGCTCTTGGTTTTTGTAGGAGGGAGCAAATGTAGCTTTTCAAATCAATGGGAAGTGGCAGACTCCAGGTGAGCCTTATCTTCTTTTCCCATTCTCTTTTCAGGAGGACTCGAGGACTTGGTGTCTCATTTGATTGGATCAATGTTGTAGGGTCACCAGAGGAAGAACCAATCTCAATTAGTGTAATTTCTACTATCCCGGTGATGCAACTATCTTGATCACTTTCTTTGACTAGCATTTTCTGTTGTTCCACTTCATGAGTCACCTAGTCGAACTAGTCTTGGAAAAATACTTCAAATCCTGGTTGCCTCTTTGTGGCGGTTTCATCAAACAATGGCTCCACATTTTTGCAGAAAGGGAAATCCTCTCCTTCTTTTACAAAATACCCATTGAGAGTAGGGTAGTAAGAGACGAAGATCTTCCTAGTCATCCTCAGCACTTTCTGCCCTTTGGTGGTCAGAGGAGTGTACCTGAGACCATTCTTTCCATTGTTCACCACCAAACTAGGCTGCTATGGAACTCCTTTATGATATTTCCCTAGCTCCATACCAGGAAAATATTGCATATTCTTCATCATCTGATTCACTAGCGAACTCCAAATGGCTTCATAGTTAGCTAGGATTTCCTTCTTTGGAACTTCTTTAGCAATGGCTTTGCAAGTTGTGTCTAATTCAAAACCACTTACTTAGACTTTCTGGTCTTGTTCTTCCCCATTTTCAATATTAGCGAAGGTATTAACTACTTCGGGATCTCCGGCTACTATGATCACCTTTCCTTCATGAATGAACTTCATTTTTTAATGGAGACTAGAGGACATTGCCTTTGCATGGTGCAACCAAGGCCTTCCCAGGAGCATGTTAAAAGCTACCGGTATATCAATGACATGGAAATCAATATCAAGCTTCATTGGGCCAATCTTTACGGTAAGGGTAAGGATGCCAAGGATCTTCCTCTTAGTATTGTCATATGCCTGTATAGTTTGGGTAATCGACCTCATTTCTTCCATGTTAATGCCAATACTCTTTGCCGATCTCAATGGTAGCCCATTCAAAGCGGACCTGTTGTGAATAAGAACCCGGGGAACCACCTTGTCAAGACATTCTACCGTGATGTGGAGAGCTCGATTATGATGGATTCCTTTGGCAAGCTCTAAATTTAAAAACTTCAAGGATTGCACCGCATATGATGTCCCTACTAGATATGTGAGATGTGCTGGATTTATCTCGATTGACACCTGTACATTGGTGAGAGACTTCAAGACCGCTTCATGGTGTGTGGGGGATGCCATTAACAATCCCCAAATTGAGATATTCACTTGGGACTTCTTAGGTTGAGCCAAGATTGGGTTCTCTGGCTCTTTCTTCAAGCTGCTAGCTCCGGCCTCATTAGCCCTTGACTGTTCTATTGCTAGAGACTTACTCTTGTAGTCTTTTTCACTTCTAGTTTCCATCACGTTGACAGGTTTCTTTATAATAATCTTAGTGGGATAACAATCTTCATCATCACTATTTGTTATGATGATTATCCCTACCATGGGGTCATCCTCTTCTTCTAATTCTCCTTCCCTGCTTGGGGTGGGAAGTTGAGGTCCTCTACAAATATCCATAGCCCTAGCTCGTAACTTTTTGACTGCATTAGAAAACTGTTGGAATGCAGTGTCTACTACCTGTGTGAATGTATTGTCTGGCCCTATTTCCTTCAGATAATTCAACTGCTCATGGTTGTAACAATCACCGATAGTTACTTCACCCAGCATGTTGTCAATTTCTTCCACTCTTTCTTGCATCCTCTAGAGAGCCGATACAAGTTTATTTGGATGAACCAAAATCTGAATTAGAGATGGAAGAAAAGTTATGTGAAGTGCACTCAAACACATTGAGGTAAATGCCACCTGTTGGATCAGCTATTAGGTCATCACCACCGATAGCATAGACTGAGAAACATGTCTGGTGGTCTGGTGAGTAATATTCTAACTCATCATCATTATCATTGTACCAAGGCCCTTGGTAGTCATCCCAGTTTGGATACTCATCATCCTTTTGAGAATTAGAGTCATCTCCATCCTTCTCAACTTCATTTTCATCCTCATTGTCGTCGTCATCATTCTTCTGGACCATCAAATTCTCCTGTATCCAAACACTCGTAGTATTCAGAGTGTATGGACTGAAAGATTTTCATAGGGATGGTCTTGACATCACTGGCTCAAAGTTGGACCAGTCCTGATTCATCATACTCTGTGCCACTCCCTATGTGGATTATAAAGGTGTGCTCTTTGATCTGTTCCCCTATGGCCAATGCGATTACTACTCTGAGAAGATCACTTGTAACCTCTTTAATTACCTCTGGATTATCTTCTAAAGATAAAGTAGACTGAATTAGAGAAGTGGGATCACTCTCCTGGTCTTCCCCTAATGCATTCGCTGACCCTATTAATGAAGTCATCTTTGGGGAGTCTGGTGGCGTAAGCATATCCTTCCAATTGTACCCGTCCGTCCATCATTCTTTTAGGTTATATACCGAACCTTGGGAATGGGATTGGTATGAGGGTGATGAGGGATATAAACCAGGATGGTATGAAGATGATGTAATGTGAGAGGTAGCATATGAAGATTGGGGATGATAGGATGAGGAGATTCCTTCTCCTTGATGGTGGGGGGAAGGTTGATGATATGGCGGAGGTTGGTAATATGGTGAAGGTGGGAGGTATGGTGGATTCTTCTGTTGATGAGGAAGGTTGAATGGCGGGAGTCCGATCTTCTGATTCCTTTCCTTTGGGGGTCCTCATGACTCTGGCCCTTTAACTCATAAGTTTCCTATAAGCACAGGCATTCATATGATTCTTCCATTGTCTAGGTATAATGAGTTGAGCGGGGTCACTCTCTATGGCTTCTTCATCTAGATTGTTCACATGATCGGGGAGTGGATTAGTGTTAACCTTAGGAGGTTGCTTCACCCTGATCTCAATGGTTCCGTTGTCTACCAAGTCCTGAATTACATGGTGTAAACCCAAACATCTTTAAGTGTTGTACCCCTTCTAAGTGTGGTAAGCACAATATTCATGATCCTTATACCAAGCTGGAGGAGGGTTTCTAATCACTCTTGGAGCCATCGTCCCTAGCTATCCTTGTTTCTTTAACTTCTCATACACTACCGTTACGGGCATTCCCAAATCAGAAAATTACCTTCTTGGATGAGGGGCCTTCTGAGAGGGTGCATCTACTTGTATTATGAATGGTTGTGAAGAAGTGGCTGGTGAGACTGACTGCTGAACTGCACTCACCACATTAGTTTTCAGACCCTTTCCTCTTTCAATTCTGGTGTTCTTCCCTGCATCTTGGGAGGATCCTTGATACGGAGCTTCCCTTAGGATTCTATTTTCCACACGTGTGCCGGTGGCTATTAGGGCATCAAAAGTTTGTAAAAGTTGATAGTAGAGGACATCATAATAGGGCTTTGAAAAGTTCTCTATCAACATCTCCACTTGCTTTGCTTATGAAGGCTGATCCACCATCTTGGCGACCTTATCTTTAAACCTCTTCAAGAAGGTGGTGAATCTTCTCTAGGCTACTGTCTTAGTGTCTCAAGCTCCTAATGTTTCACATCCACTTTAGTATTATATGAGTACTATTGGTGAAGGCTTTAACCACTGTTGTCCAATTATGAGTTTGGGATGACTCCAACTATGTGAGCCACCTTGGTGCTAGTCCTGATAGGGTTAGTATGAAGGCTTGCCCCATCTGGTTGTTTGCAAGTTGCCATGACTTGGTGATGCTGAGGAAGACTTTGAGATGAGCCTTGGGGTCTCTTGACCCATCAAACCTGTCGGCCTGCCACTTGAATTTCTCGGGAATCCTTGCCCCAGAAAAAAAACTCATTTTATTTGAAATTACTATTTGGCTTTCCGCACTCTTCCCTGCTCAAAACATATTTTTCAACTTTTCCAATTGTTCCCTGATGTCCCTTTCTTTATCCATTTCTAGAGGTTTCATTCGGACATGTGCTGTAAATTCCTCTTCTTCATCTTCAATTACTACCCTAGGAGGAGGGACCCTGGAATAGGCCCTTATTGACGATTTGGAAGGGTCGGTGAAGATCCTCTTTAACTGGTTGGTCTGATTTGCTCTGGTTCTCCCGAATCGGCTCGAGAAGAGTTCCCACGATAACCTGTAGCTTCATTCTGCTCCACATCTCCCATAGCCTATGCCGGCTCATTCCTTGGATCAGCTCTGGGAGGGTTCTGAAGTGCATGCAATATCTGACTATCCCTCTCTTGACTTCAGCCATTTCTATCTGCAAGGTCTCCACAGGATAGACCCAGGCCTGTTCGGGTGATTTAGAGTCGTGTGGATCCATACTAATTGGGCTATAATCATTCGATAGTAGACAATCTTAGAGAGATGATGGAGGTGACACTAGACTTAGGTGAGTCAAACGATTACCCTGACGTCTCCAAAGGGACTGCGGAGAATACTTGAGGTGTGGAATTGTGCCTGAACCAAAAGTGGCTTGTTTTAGCATTCTTGATTCTCAACCCCTTGTTCACATATTCGCTAGATTAACAACCAATGATCCATCTAAAGTTAGTTTGCTTAATGATAGGGGTGGATAGGGTTTGACGCCCTTGGTCCACCCAATGTCATAAACGGGAGATTCATACAAATGGCTTATCGAGAATATTCCCATAAGACATTCCATGTAATAAAGTCATGCTTTCCTTGCTCTTTTACCCACTACGTGTCCTTCCTCCTGATCTTCTCGAGACTTCTCGGGACTTTATGTGACTCTGATGGGATTGCCCCCTAAGTCACGTATTTCTTAAGGAGGAGGGACACCTTCTATCCAAAACCCACTTAGGAAAGCAATTATTTATGACGGGAATATAATGTCAGAACATTCCTTTTCAAGACCACAAACAAGTTCTACAGTTAGCTGAGCATGCAGTGGATGCCATAGGACCGACAATGCTTCCTTAACAGGATCTATATATGCAAGGTACGTGATCCTTTTGATATACTCGTAGGTAAGAGATTAGGGGGTGACTTCCTTGCCCATTACTCTTGACTACACACGAGGTTAAGCAATTGGCCACAGGGTGGTGGAACTGTGAGTGACTGTGTGCAAAAGCGTAATGCGGGAATACCATTATTCATCTTAGAATGTCATAAAGTGCAAGGACCTCCCTAAGGGTGCTGGCACAATTATGAACATCCTCACCATTTAATAATACCCCACACCCTTGTATAGGAAGCGAGTATCATTTGCTCTCAGAGTACTCTCCATGACATGAGCTGACCTCTCCGAGGTTGTGGGCATAACAGGGAGTCCCTCACCAAATGATTTCACTTCGAGCACAATGCATGATACGGTTAGCAAATACAATTACAAACATGAGCTTAGCTAAATATGTTTTCAAACAAATGTGGTGGAAAATGTTTTTGCATTTAAAGGTAGCATCTAGTATCGGAAGCTTGACATTTATCCCTAATGGAGTCACCACTATAAGGGTAGCGGCCGGAGATGATGAGACATGTCTCTTCCATTTTGGGGTATAAGGACTTGCATCCCATCCTCTCTCCTCTCTTTCTTTTTATGTGAAGGCGGGGGTGTCGTGGGTTCTTACCTTGCGGGCCCCGCGCCGCCGTATCACCGCTCGGTGATATATGGAGGCCTATTTCGTAAGAGTGTGAAATTCATCATTCAAGATGGGGGTTTGATGATGGTCCAATACAGGGATCGGGATCATACAAATGGGGGTTTGGAATCACCACCTAGGGTTATGGGCCTAGGACCCTGGGGTGGGCCCAATTCCTGAGAAAAGGGCCCAAAATTTGGTCTGGTCTAGAGATTTAGGGTAAGTGTCAAGTTATAGAATTGGGAAGGTATTAGGCACCCAATATACCCGGTTCGACCGGTCTTCCTACTAGATGCTTAAGAACAAACATTTTTCACAGTTATTACTATTCCACATGCATGGCTAAGTTATCACACATATATACATTGATTGAATTTAAACTACTATATACACTAAAATAAGTCTATATGAAGTCTACATGATGACAAGTTGGTTGAAAAACTATACCTGAACTTAACCCCTATTTTGGGTCAAGAGGGATGGGCCCCTGATTAGTACAGGCTTGAACTGTCTTTCGTGTTCTCTTAGCTCAAGGGAAGATAGTCTTGACTTCCAACTTCCTTTCTTGAGAGACGTTGACTATGATGGTATTTGGATAGGGTTTCAGCTAGGAATGGTTACTTTCAGATTTGGATTCGGATAGAGCTTCGGCTAGGGAAGGCTATTTTCGGATTTGGATTCAGACAAACCTTCGACTAGGGAAGGCTATTTTTGGGCATAGGATGAAGTGGCACTCCAGCAAAGCTTCCACTGAGGATAGGCTAGGGGAGGGCTAGGCTGAGGTGGCACTTCAACAGAGCTTCTACTGGGGATAGGCTAGGGGAGGGCTAGGTTGAGGTGGCACTTCGGTAGAGCTTTCGCTGGGAATGGCTATTTCTGGAAAGATTCCAAGGGCACTTGGACAGAACTTCCACTAGGAACTGCTATTTTTGGAAAGAAACGGATTGGCCAAAAAATGGATTGAAGATCCCCATAGCCTCGAAGAACACTTTGAAGATCTGAATAGAACTTTGGATCTTGACAAAGATCTCTTCGTAGACCCGAAGAATCTCATGGTGGGAGGGATTTCTATTTCTGGGAAAAACCAAGAACACTCAAAGGGGGAGGCTAAGAACATACTATTTTTGGCAAAACCTGAATTGGGCTAAAAACTTGGATATTGAAGATCTTCAAAGTCCCGAAGGACACTTCGAAGATCTGAACAAGATTTTAGATCTTGATGAAAATCGCTCCGAAGACCCAAAGAAAATCAAAAGGGGGAGGGGAGGAGGAGAGAGGGCTTCACTACTATGGAGTGAGGTGGGTTGTTTTGTGTGTAAAATCCAAAGGAGGGGCTATTTATATGATTTCTGGGCCAATGGGGAGGAGAGAGAATTTTTAACCAATGGACAAAAGAGGGTTTTTGGCCTAAAGTGGGTGAACAGGGCTTTTCTCTAATGGGTAGAAGGGATTCTTGGACTAAAATGGGTGAAGAGGGCTTTTTTCCAATGGGTAAAAGGGGTTTTTTTGGGAGAGAATTCTTAGCCAAAAAGTGGGTTTTTGGTTTCAAGTGGGTGGAGAGGAAATCTCTTCACCCACTGGGCCAGTGGAATGCCAATCTCGGCCATTGATAGCGGTGCACAATATTGGGCCAAAGTGTACGGGGCAAGGCCACCCAGGAGGGCAGGTAATGTGTACAAGGTGTGCTAGTAATGGCATGGGTGTGCAGCACATGGCACGTGGGAAGTGGCATTGGTGTGCGGCATATGGCACATGGGGCAGCATGTGTGTACAAAACATAGTGCGCGAGGCAGTACACATATGGGCATAGGCAACAGCAAGGGAATGGGCTGGGCAACAACAGGCACAGGCGTGGGGCTACAGCCAGCTAGGGCACTGGTAGCAGCTTACGGGTGTGTGGGCAGTAGCCAGAGGGGGTTCTGGCAGCAGCTTGCGGGTACCTGAGCATGGTCGTGCGGGGGTGCGGGCTAGGTCATGCAGGGGCACGGGCTGCGTCTTACGGGGGTGTTGGCTACATCATGCGGGGGCACCCGTGCGAGGCTCTGTAGGCTAGCCTACTGGCTAGCGCACGCAACACACATGTGGGTAGGGCTGGCTGGGCATCTGGCATAGGCAACAGGCATATGCTAGGCAGTAGTCAGCGTGTAGCCTGCATGTGGGTTGGCCTGCTGGCCAGCGTGCACAGGACGCTCGAGATCACTAATTTTTTTGACGACGATCATGGGAGATCCAATAGTTAGATTTTAATGTGCCATATATCGTCGGAATCATATTTCCGAGCACTATCCATCTATATAGTCATCTTAACTATATTCCTTCGTATATAAAAAGTCAAAATTGGACCCTCTTCTCTCCTGCACGGGGTTTCCAGGGTTTTTAGGTAGGGGATGAATGTGGTGTATTTGGGAAGGTAGGGGATGAAGTAAATGGCCTAACACTCCTACACTTAAAATCCTGGAACCCTCCAAAACTGCCGGAAGACCATACTTAACACCTAGGGTAACCACCTATGGGAGACCAACTAGAGGACAACAAGCAATCAAGACACCTAACTATCTTAACCACTGGAAGCAACTAGGCCTGGATCCGGTGGGCAGTATCGGGTGGCCACTTATGCTGTCCAATGGCCTCCAATGCCCGTGGGTCCCACCACCCGCATCGTGAAAAATCCCGAATGACCCCACACACTCTCCCACATCGTCCTTATGAATTGTACTCCATATGAGTCTAAGGATGTGGGCCCACGTGCCTCGAATCGTGAAATAACCCAATTCGATCGGATATGGGCCAACCAAACAAGCCCTAAGGACACAACTTAGTATAAATAAGAGAGGTGAGTTCATTTCTCACCTCTCACTTGTACAGAACATGGGAGAGGGAAAGAAGAGTTGAAAAGGGAAGAGAAAGGAAGAAGAAGAAGAGGAAGGAGAGGAAGAAAGCTTACCTGGCTAAATTATGAGACATATATACATTAACAAAAGGTAATAACAGATGCACACTAAAATAGGGGCAATAAAGAATCTACATTATGCTAATTTAAGTGAGAGATTATACCTGAGCTTAAACCCTGTTTCGGTTCAAGAGGGCTGGGCTCCTGATTGGTGCAGATGTGGACTTTCTTGTAAACTCTCCCAGCTCAAGGGAAGGTGGTCTGGACCTCCAATTTCATTTTTGTAGAGATGCTGACCATGGTGGTCTTCGAATATTTGGACAGAGTTTCAGCTAGGGAAGAGAAATTCCCAAGCTAGTAGTTTGGCAGGACTTCGATTAGGGAAAGACTAATAGAAGGCTAGGCTTGGGCAGCCCTTTGGCAGAGCTTCCACTAGGGAAGGGCTACTAAAAGGCTAAGGCTTGGGTGGCACTTCGATAGAGCTTCAGCTAGGGAAAGACTAATAGAAGACTAAGGCTAGGGCATTTCAAAATATGATTAGACAATGGGTTAAGTAATTGGCATCCTACCATGGATCCCACAAATCTAAACATCAGAAGAAGAGCCAAATAAGCCAAAGAAAGGGGCTAGAGAGGGTGCCAACAAGGGAAAGAGGAGGATGGGATCAACTCACCCAAGAGAGGGGGTAGGTATACCAGCCAAGTGTGTTTTGGTATTCTAAATAGTTCACTATTTATACAATTTTGGATCCCAAGGAGTGATTTTTGGATTTTTACTAAGGAGTTCACAAGGTTGCGAGTTCTTCATGGGGTCGCAAGTCTCGCAGGGCCACAGGCGATTTGTGGGGCCACGATAGATGATCCTAATCTGAGGGTGTCCTGGGGGTCCTACTTTTTGGGGAGGATTGTGGGCGATTTAACATTCTGATTTTGACGTATCATACATCTTTGGAATCGTATTTTTGAGCACTATGTATATGTATAGTCAAATTCGACATGATTCCTTCGTATATGCCATGTCATAATTAAACCCTTCTTTTCTCCAATTCTAGGGTTGCCAGAGTTTTGGGGTTTAGACCACCTTAGTCAATCATCTCTATAGATTGGAAGTAAATGGCCGTGTCCATGATTCGTGAGTTATCATAGCCGGGGAGGGTGACAAAATTGGGAGTCTGTAGAATGCCCCTCTTTAGCCGAGGCCTGTGCCATAGCCAAAGGATGAAGAAAAGAACGATCACAATTTGTCACCCGGAGCATCTACTTTCGTCATCTTGCTCAAGGATGATGGAGTTGCAAATGCAAAAAGTAATATCTTTTAATTACTTCAAGTTTTAGGGTCTTGCTTGGATCATTGATTGCAGGGGAGAAATTTGAGCTCTTTTGACCGTACAAAAGATGTTAGAATTGACCTAAAATTTGAGTGGTAATCCTTATTCATGATGCTCTTGAAATTTGATTTTGGTTCGGCAATCCTTTTCCATACCATTCTTCAAATTTGATTTGGTTCTTGAACCATCGTTTGGAATGATTTGAGCCTTCCCTACAAAAGTTGTCAATATCTGATTTTGTTCTTGAGTCATCGTCTGCAGAGATTTAAGTCCTCCCTGCAAAAGATGTTAGCAAACACATATCTTGGTTTTCCTAGGCTAGGGGTTTGGTCTTAGGTCTGTCAGACCATAGGACCAGGCATCTTGATCTTGGTTTTCCTGGGCTAGGTCTCCATGGACTAGTCTAGGGGTTTGGTCTTAGGTCTCTCGAACCATAGGATAGGGTATCTTGATCTTGGTTTTCCTAGGATAGATAGAATGAGTTAGGACCACTCGGGTCTGATGCAAATAAAACTAGGCTTCTGGGGCTAGTGCAATGGACTTGGGCACTTAGGGCCGACACAGTGGGTTTTTTCAAAATCCCTGATTTTAATTTTCTTGAATTTGAAAATTTGAACTCCGAGATTTGAAAAGATTCTTGGCCCAGGAAATGGCTCTATCCATGATGACCAAGTCGGCAGTCGTGCTAGATCACAATGTCAATCAACTGAGGATCTTATGGGACAATCGTCGAGCTTTCCAAACATGGGTGGAGGTTCTTTGTATGCCAGTGGGGCCACCATGCTTCATGGGGCTGTAGACCTTTTGCGGGCTGCCATTGTTGCAGGGCCGCGAGTTCTTCGTGGGGCCACGACGGCTGAGGCCTTCTTATAAAAAGAGTGGTCCCCACTCATTTGACTGTGACTTACTATTCAGTGAGATTTTTTTGCTAAGTTTTTTGAGTTTTTTCTTTTTTGTTTTTAATCCTTAGCTATGTTTGGGAGAGGGAGGAAGAGGACCCATGGGGGTCGGGTCTTAAGAGGCATGTCTAGCTAGGCTCAGGGAGTAGAGGAGCGTGCCTTTTAGTACACGGGGGCGTACATTCTTAGGCACGCAGGGGCACATACACAACTCTGCGTGGGATATGTGGGTAAGTCCTCTACTTTTTTGTTTATGTCATTTAATTTCTTTTATTTATTTTATTAGAAATTTGTTTATTATTTAGGTGCCCCCTAGAGGCGGTTTCCCGAACCTTGGGAGGTACGGGTACCCCAATGGGTCCAGGATTGGTTCGATGTGCTTCCTGTGGGGATGATACGTAGGATCAACAACACCTACCTGCATCGCTCGGTCAAGCTAGAGACCAAGAATTTGGACTCGGGGCTGATGAAGGCCCTGATTAAGCAGTGGTGGCCGAATATGCATTCCTTCCACCTCATTGTAGGTGAGATGATGGTCACACCCCTCTTCTTCTGTGCCTTGACTGGGGTCCCTTTTGGTAGTCGACCCATTACTCTGCTCGAGTCCTTGGAGCCAGATGACTTCTTTGCTTTGACTGGATTAGGACGGCCCAGAAGATGATCCAGTTGGCAAACATTTCAGACCGGAGGTGGACTACTTCGTAAGGCTGCATGAACCCCATCGAGACTTACAGTGCCTTTGCTCTTTCATCCTTTATGCTATGGGGCAGTGTCTGTTTAGCAACTTTCGGGGTGATGTGGACATCCACCTGGCATAACTTTTCCAGAACATCGAGGAGATTGAACACCTTATTAGGGCAGAGTGGCTTATGCTTAAATACTACGGACCCTATATCACTTATCATACGAGGACCGTGGTATATGCGGCGTGGGCTACATCATCCAGGTATCTTCCTCTACTCGTATCTTTTTCCTCTTCCTGACTGTGCATATTTTTGCTAACCTGCCTTTTGATTTTATGGAACAACCCTAGATTTATGAGCACTTGATGTTCATGTGCCCAGATCTCCATAGTCCCCACGAGCTTTTCTTCCTGACGTATAGGATATGGGAGGAAAGATAGGTTTCGAAGGGATGATCTGCCCTTCTGAGAGGATCCACCGCCCATTCTCTTTTGAATGGTCTCATAATGGTGCGTTTCATTTTATTCTTCTGGTTTCCCTACTCACTTTTGCTGAAGTACTGATCTTTTGCTTTGCAAAAGTGGACTGGAAGCCTTTCTAGCTGATCGAGTTCCCTAACAAGGATAAGTTGGAGTGGGCCACATCTCTGACTAGGCAGAGGGTCTTATTCCAGAGACATGAGGGTAGAGCTTGGTACCTAGGGGAGCGTTTCACTGCCTAGTGGTTAGACTTGGATCGATGCATCGTCCCCTATCTTCCTCCTCCTACTATGCATCGTTCAGAGGACATTCCTAAGGGCAAGGCTAAGTAATTTGCTAAGGGAGTATGAGATGATGACTTTTTGGACCTGACCATGGATTATAATACCTTCCTGGACACAAAGATAGTCTATGTTCCCTTGACCTCTGAGGGCCCTGTGGTATGTACCTTCTCCCTTCTCTGAGAGTCCAAAGTCTTTTTTGTTCACTTCCTTAGTTATGATTACAGTGGAGGACTCGGAGAATGGTCCATCTTCCTGCTCAGTCACAGTCAGCCACCGTCAATTCTTCTACTGTAGAGTAATCATCTGCCTGTGAGGGTAGCGGCCTAAAATGGATTTACATCCTGTCCTCTCTCCTCTCTTTCTCTTTAATGTGAGGGAAAGCATGTGTTGTGTGTGCTTTGCTTACGGGCCCTGCACTGCCATATCATCGATCGGAGATTCATTGAGGCCTATTTCGTAAGAGTGTAAAATTCATCATTTGAGACAAGGGTTTGATGATGGTCCAATATGGGGATCGGGATCATACAAATGGGGGTTTGGAGTCACCACCTAGGGTTATGGGCCTAGGACCGGGGGTGGGCCCAATTCCTGAGAAAAGGGCCCGAAAGTTGGTCTGGTCCAGAGATTTAGGGTAAGTGTCAGGTTGTAGAATTGGAAAGGTGTTAGGCACCCAATCTACCCACTTCGACCGGTCTTCCTACTAGATGCTTACGAACGAACATTTTTCATAATTATTACTATTCCACATGCATAGCTAAGTTATCATACATATATACATTAATTGAATTCAAACTACTATATACACTAAAAAAAAGGTCTATATAAAGTCTACATAATGATAATTGAGAATATACATGAACTTAACCTCTGTTTTGGGTTAAGAGGGGTGGGCCCCCTGATTAGTTCCGGCTCAAACTGCCTTTCGTGTTCTCTTGGCTCAAGGGAAGATGGTATTGACCTCTTACTTCTTTTCTTGAGAGATGTTGACTATGATGATATTCAGACAGAGTTCTGGCTAGGAACAATTACTTTTGGATTTGGATTCGGACAGAGCTTTGATTAGGGAAGGCTATTTCCAGATTTGGATTCGGACAGAGCTTCAGCTAGGGAAGGCCATTTTTGGGCTTAGGATCATGTGGCACTCTGACAGAGCTTCTGTTGGGGATAGGCGAGGGGAGGGCTAGGCTAAGGTGGCACTCCAACAGAGCTTCCACTGGGGATAGGCTAAGGGAGGGCTAGGCTGAGGGGAAACTTCAGCAGAGCTTCTGCTGGGGATGGCTATTTCTGGAAAGATTCCAAGGGCACTCAGATAGGGCTTCTGCTAGGAACAACTATTTTTGGAAAGAAACAGATTGACCTAAAAATGGACTGAAGATCTCTAAAGTATCCAAGAACACTTTGAAGATCGGAACAGAGTTTCGGATCTTGACAATGATCTCTTTGTAGACCCGAAGAACCTCAAGGTGGGGTTTCTATTTCTGGTAAAACTCAAGAACACTCAAAGGAGGGGGTTGAAGAAAACACTACTTTTGTCAAAAAATGGATTGGACTAAGAACTTGGATTGAAGATCTTCAAAGTCCCAAAGAACACTTCGAAGATCCGAATAAGATTTTGGATCTTGACGAAGATCACTCTGAATAACTAAAGAAACTCAAGAGGTGGCGGGGAGGAGAGAGGGCCGAGATTCACCGCTATGGAGTGAGGTGGGGTTGTTTTGGTCTATAAAATCCATAGGAGGGGGTATTCATAGGTTTTCCAGACCAATGGGATGGAAGGAGAAGTTTTACCCAACAGACAGAAGAGGGTTCTTCGACTAAAATGGGTGAAGTGGGCTTTTATCCAATGGACAAAAAGGGTTCTTGGACTAAAATGGGTGAAACAAGCTTTTATCCAATGGGTAAAAGAGGGTTTTTGGGAGAGAGAGTCCTTAGCCAAAAAAGTGGGATTTTGGTCTCAAGTGGGTGAAGAGGGAACCACCGGGTCAGTGGAAAACCAATCTCGGCCATTGCAGGTGGCGAGTAAGATTGGGCCAAAGTGCACGGGGCATGGTCAGTATTGGAGGATAGGCAATGCATGCAGTGTCATAGGTGTGCGGTGCATAGCACGCGGTAGTGGCATGTGGGTGTGTGGCACCATAGCATGGCACCATGACATGGGCAGCAAGCATAGGCTACAACCATGGGCAGCAACTGGCAGAGGTGAGAGCATGGGCAACAGGCAGCAGGCAGGCAGGGCAAAGGGGGCATGAGCATGGGTAGTAGATAGGCAGGCTGGGTAGCACATGCAGGTGCAGGTGTGCAGCGGGGATGCTGGCCTGGTTGGGTGTGGGCCTGGGCACATGGATGTCGGGGTGCGGGCCTGGCTGGGGGGCGCGAGTTGGCTAGCACCATGTGTGGTAGCCTATGGGCAACAGCCATGTGCTGCTACCATGGACAGGAGCCATGGGCAGCGGGTACGCGTGTGGCTGGCCTGCTGGCCAGTGCGCAGGATCATAAATTTTTTCGATGATGATCACGGGAGATGTGTAGGTCCAATTTTGATGTACCATATATCATTAGAATCGTACTTTTGAGCACTATCCATCTGTATGGTCATCTTGACCGAATTCCTTCATATATAAAAAAGTTAAAATTAGACCTTCATCTCTCTTTCACGAGGGTTTTTAGGGTTTCAGGTAGAGGAATGTTTTCAGGTTATCTGGGTAGGTAGAGGATGAATTTTAGGGTTTTTGGGGTAGGTAGGGGATTTTTTAAGGTTTCTAGCAGGCTTGCCAGGGTGCACGGCTTACATATGAAAAAATGTAATTTTTTGGGGATGATTACGGGAGATCTGACGGTCTGATTTTGACGTGCCATATATCATCAGAATCGTATTTCTGAGCACTATCCATCTGTATGGTCATCTTGACTAGATTCCTTCATATATAAAAGTCAAAATTGGACCCTTTTCTCTCCCATGCAGGAGTTTCCAGGGTTTCAGGCAGAGGAATATTTTCATCATCATCTCTATTGATCGGAAGCTGGAAGCCGCGTCCAAGATTCACATTTCTTCATAGCTAGAGGACGGTGAAAAAATTGGGTGTCTATAGAATGCCCCTCTTTGGCTGAGGCCTATGCCAATGACCGAAGGGCAAAGAAAAGAACGATCACATCTTGTCAGCCGGAGCATGTACTGCCATCATCTTACTCATTTATAACGGAGTTGAAAAATACAACAGATAATATCTCTAAAATTTTTTAGAGTTTCAGGACTTACCTGGGCTACCAATTGTGGGAAAGGAATTTGCTGTTCCTCCAATCCTGTAAAAAATGTTAGTACTTTGATCTTTGACTTTTCCTTAGCTAGGCTTCACTTATGCCAGTTCAGGGAATGTGGTCTTTATGCTGGGTCTTTCGAACCAATCTGGACTATCTGGGACCGATGGCTACAAGAGAGAAATTCGCTGCTCTTCCAATCTTACAATAAAAACATTTAATTCTTGGATTTTCCTTAGCTGGGTTTCACGTGTACCAGTTTAGGGATTTGGTCTATGAGATCGGGTCACTTGGAGCTGATACAAAGAAATTGCCGGGTTAATGACATTGGGCCACTTGCGGCTGGATAAATGCGATTGGGCCACCTAGGGCTGGGTCAATGAAATTGTTTCTCTTCTTGATTTTCCCTTGATTCTTGCTTTTTGGTTCTTTGATTTGGAATCTTGCTCTTTGCCTTTGATTTGAAATCTTTCTTTTTAATCTTGAATTTTGACCACTAAAATTTTGACCTTTACTTTCTTCTTTTTCTTGTGATATAATTTCCACCTACCACATGAATTTCTACTTTTCCTTTGAATTTTTACTTCCCATGTGACATAATTTGCAGCTACTACCAAAATAATTTTGAAAATGGTATTTGGTAGTAAGAAACTTTGATTTGCACCTTGGATTTGGAATCTCAAATTTTTTTTTTGGGAAAATGAATTTTTTCCTATAAAATGGTCCCCCTTCCTTGTCCATTCCTCATTCTAACTTTTCTAAGTGAAGGGAGTGGGTTTTGAGTTTCTAGAGCCTTTAGATTTTTCTTGAAGTTCTCCTTCTTGTTCTTGAAGATTGTGATCTTGTTCTTAAAGTTTTTCATCTTGTGCTTGACAATCTTCATCTTGCTCTTGAAGATCTTGATCTTGCTCTTGAAGATCTTGATCTTGTTCTTGAAGATCTTCATCTTGTTCTTGAGGGAGGAGTCATTTGGAGAATTTGGTATTCTTGTGGGCTTCTGTGCAAATTGAGAAACTTTTTGGGGCTTCTTACAAATTAAGAAAAAATGGCTGAAAGGAGAAAGAGAAAGACTTTTGGAGAAATCCAGCTGGAGAGTTGCAGCAATTCTTCCCACAGGGATGTGGGCCTTGCCAATTGGTACTCCGGGCAAACTCTTCACAACAGTCAGAACAACATCTGCAACTCTGTATGGGGTTCTTGGGTAAGTCTTTATATTTTATTCATTATTTTGATCATGTTTTATTTTTGTTTTGTTTTTCTCTTTTTTTTTTTTAATTATATTTTATGTTGTTTTTTCTTTTTCTTTTTGTTTTTTTTTTATACATTCTTTATTTCCATTAGCCTGAGGGGAGGGAACCACCTACCCTGGCCTTGTATGGCCATCCGAACATGGTTCAGTCATGGCATAGGATGCTTCATCGTATAGCAAAGGAGATGGTTGATGCATCATACCTGTGCCGGCTAACCCTTATAGAGACCCAGAAGTTCAATCCGGCACTGGTGGGGGCCCTGATGGAGCGGTGGTGGCCAAGTACTCATTCTTTTCATCTCCCTGTTGGCAAGATCACCATCATTCCCTTGTGCTTTTATGCCTTGACAGGCATTCCATTTGGGGGTAGACCTATGACCTTACCTAGGATTCCGATGGTGAGGGAGTTCGCAGACTTGACAGGCATTACCGTTGTTGCTGGCCATACACACATCCGTCTAGTGGAGATTAGTGCCTGATGGTGGAAAATTGGCCTGGGGGAGAAACCAGGCAACATGTCACAGGTGGCTCGTTCTTTCTTGCTATTTGCTATGGGTTAGTGCCTTTTCAGTGACCTCCAAGGGGGAGTAGAGATCCGCCTGGTGTTCTTCCTCTGAGATCTTCGTGCAGTAGATTCTTGGGACTGGGGTGGGGCTGCCTATGCATATCTCCTGCGGACCCTAGACTTGCTGTCATATGGAGACCGAGGTCTCAAGGGAGCAGGCTTCATACTCTAGGTAATTTTCCTCCTTGTACCCATTTCCTTTCATTCATTTGGATTGCACTTTCTTACTTTAATCTCTTGAAACAGCCTTGGTGCTTCGAGCACTTGGGGACCATAGCTCCCAGTCTGAGGGACCCTCAGGCATTCTTCTTCCCTATAGCCACGAGATGGGGAGCTCGTTCTCTTTTGAATGATCTCACTAAGGTATGCCATGTTTGACACTAAAATTCCATTTATCTTGTGTTGTACTTACTTTTCTTCAGATTTGCAGGTTACTTTGAGACCATTCCATCACCTCGTATTTCTCGATTTTGAAGGAGTCAGGTTGACTAGGAATTTATCCAAGAATCGAGTCCTTTTTCAGGGTATTTGGGGCTACGTCTGGTATTTGGGAGAGAGAGTGGTATCCCAGTAGTCAGATATCGAGCCACGCCCCTCTCCCGATCTTCCTCCACCCACTTTGTACTGCCCAACGGTCATTCCAGTAGACGAGATTGAGCATTTGGCTATTGGAGTATGGGATGACTCATTTCTTGACCAGGATAGGGACTACAGAGCCTTCCTGGAGGAGGAGACAGTATGCACTTCTCTTGGTCCTGATGGTCTAGTGGTATGTTGCCCTTTTTTGAGTATTTCCTTCAAATTCTTTCTTGTTTTGGTCTTGACTGATGTTCTTTCAGGGGAGAGTGTGACATTTAGATCCTTCTACTATTCGATCGCATGCCAGTGCTACTGATCCTTCACAAGTAGGACCCTCTACCAGTGCAAGTGGATCTCTCAGAGTTGCTAGCATCCCCTTCCGTGGATTCCCTACTTGGAACTACCCCAACGTGGCCAACCCCAGTCTCCCTCATCTTCTGGAGCGGACAAAAGATGTAGATGCTTCCCTTGGGTTGCCCATTCCTTATGATTATGTGAGTATTTGATCATCCTTCAATTAAATCTTGACTTCCTCTGGCTGATATGCTCTTTCTTAGATGTCCCCGGAGGTCTATTCTGAGATTAGGAGGATGCATTATGGCTTGTGCATGGTGATAGTTGCCAAGGTATTTCATACTTTTCCCTTTTTCTTTTTCCCTTCTTTTTTCATTATTCTTCTTTTTGATCCTTTCCTATATTCCTTAGGATGGGAGGATTGCTGCCTTGGAGAGCCAAGTTAGTTCCAATGAGCGGGAAATCGCACCGTAGGATGCACTGATTCAGGACATGACCCAGAGGAAGGAGGAGGCTAGAATAGCATCCACAGGTTCCCCGGTACTCCATGGGGATGATTCAGAGTACGGTACAGATGATGACTTTTAACCCACAGGGATTTGTTCCTGTATTTCCTGTAAACACAAACACATGTATATTTTCCTTTTTCTTGTTCCCTCCCCTTGTTTGCTCATTTTAGTATCTCATGAATGAAAACCTATCTTTGACACAAAGAAAATCTTTCTTTTGTTTTTGTTTGTTTGTAATGTTTAGGCATAATCAATTCCATAACTCAAGTCATAATTAGAATAATTGGGATAACACGAGAATCCAAATACTTCCTCATTCTATTACCAAGTGAATTACATAAAAAGGGAAACAATTTTCCTACCATAGACAGGATATGTGAGTAACAAGGTGTGGAGACAATTCTTGAGGTGGGTGAAAGTTCACTAACTCCTCTGGGTCCGTCATCTCGAGCCCATATTGTCGGTCAATGTACATAGGCAGATAAAAGGATCTGTGAGTCAATCCCATCAACTTGACATAATTGTAACTAGGGGTCTTCATAGAAAAAATATTCTTGTGGCCTCCCTGGGCACCTCCTAGCGATATCTTGCACAGTCCTTTCCTGTAAGTACTTTTCCCAATTAGTGATAAGGTTGAATTCTAGAACTTCCCTCTTATCCTGGTAGCAAAGACCTCCGAGTGGGCCTCCTTTTAATGGTTTGGTTAACATCAGTTTCCCGAGGAGCCAAATCTGAAAAATATTAGGACTCCCATGATAATGATCTAGTCTGAATTTGTGGCCATAGCTCATATCATCGAATCCCTTTAGTGTTTCTGCAAGTACCGTAGGGATGATGTCACCACCCTTCTTCAACTGTTTTACTACCTCAATTAGAATGGATGGTGCATCACATCTGGGAGTACGGAGAATATAACGAGCTATCAAGCAAAGTAAATAAGCATCCTATGATCTCTATTGATGGATTCCTCCCATTGGTAGATATTGGATGAATATTTGGGCCACCTTCAGAATGTTGATCTTCTCATACCTGACAAATTACTTTACTTCCTCTTCTTTCCATCTGAAGAAGTCCTAAATTTCCTCTGAGTAATCTTTCTTTAAAGATGGTTGGAACAAACTGCCTTTGGGTGGAAATAACATACAAACCCAAAATTTTTTGAGAGTTGGGTAGATCTCTACTAATCTAAACTGAAATACATATAGATTGGCATCCCAGTGTTGACGCACCTGACGAGTAATTGGTGATGTAGCTTGACACATCCAATCTGGCCGAGAAATGACACATTCATGGATTCCAATAATCCTGACACCCTCAAGCTCATGTCTAAGGTCCATTTCCTCAATTTCTCATCCAACAAACCCATGAATTTTCCTGAAACCATCACAAACAAAGAGATATGATGATTTATCAAAGCATTACTCATTAGCTAATGACTCAAACAAGCCTTTACCATTGTTGCATCAAGCTCTTTTTTCTTTTTTTTACTTTGACTGATTGAGGGTGGGGAATGAACTAGCCTTGATAAACCGATGTCAGGTGCCGATTTTCTTTTAGGGGGTGGAATCCTGGATAAGAGTTGACGGACCAATAGGTGGATGACAGATACCTAATGGCCTTTCATGCCAAATGGAGATTCTTGGGGGATAGAATCCTGGATAAGAAGTGATGGACCAATGGGTGGATGACATATACCTAATGGTTTTCATGCCAAATGGCGATTCTTGGGGACATAAACTATGATGATCTTTTAAGATACTTTGGTTATTAATTGAGGAACCAATTTATTTCATTTAGATGGTTGAGATTGAACTTGCACATGTCAAGTTGCCTACGTATCCCTCGAAAGGAATCAGGTCTGACATAGTTCATGCTCTTCACCCTTTTAGACATAATATTTTTGAGTTGATCCATGTTGACCAGTCTGGGTATTTCTTCGCCATTGTGTTCTATGAGTTTCACGGCTTTGCTTGGTAGAATTTCTTTGACAGTGAATAGGCCACTCTAGTTGGGCCTGAATTTTCCTCTTGGGCAATTGTTGGCGACGCGCAAGATTGGGCTGAAGTGCACTGGGCATGGTCAATATAGGAGGATAGGCAATGCAGGCAATGTCATGGGTGTGCGGCGCTTGGCACGTGGGTAGTGGCATGTGGGTCTGCGGCGCATGGCAAGTGGGTAGTGGCATGTGGGTGTGCGGCATATGGCACGTGGGTACTGGCATGTGGGTGCGCGGCACCATAGCATGGCTCTATGGCATAGGCAACAAGTATAGGCTGCAGTTGGCAAAGGTGTGGGCATAGGCAACAGGCTGGTAGGGCAAAGGGGGTACGGGCATGGGTAGTAGAAAGGCAGGCTGGGCAGCAGCCAGCACCTACATGTGTGCAGGATGGCCTGTTGTGTAGCGCATACAGGTGTGGGGTGGGGGGCCAGGCCTGGCTGGGCAAGGGCGTGGGTGCATAGGTACGGGGGCACGAGCCTAGCTGGGCAGGGGCATGGGCGTATGGGTGCGGGGGTGCAGGCACATAGGCTCGAGGGCACGGGCTGGCTAGCACCATGTGCTGTAGCCCATGGGTAGCAGCCATGTGTTACAGCCATGGGCAGCTGCCATGTGCTGCGGCCATGGGTAGCTAGAACACGTGAGGGGTTACCTACTGGCTAGCATGTGTGATCATGGATTTATTTGGTGACAATCACGGGAGACTCGTCGGTCTGATTTTGATGTACCATGTATCATCGGATCGTACTTTCAAGCAGTATCCATCTGTATAGTCATCTTAATCTGATTCCTTCATATATAAAAAGTTAAAATTGGACCCTCTTCACTCTTGCACAAAGGTTTCCATGCTTTTACGTAGGGGAATGTTTTCGGGTTATCTGGGTAGGTAGGGGATGAATTTTAGGGTGTTTGGGGTAGGTAGGGATTTTTTCAGGTTTCAAGTAGGCTTGCCAGGGTGCGCGGCTTACGTATAAAAAAAATATAATTTTTTGGGGATGATGGCGGGAGATCCGATAGTCCAATTTTGACGTGCCATATATCATCAGAATCATATTTCTGAGCACTATCCATCTGTACTGTCATCTTGACCAGATTCCTTCATTTATAAAAATTCAAAATTAGACCCTCTTCTCTCCCACGTGGGGGTTTCCGGGGTTTCTAGGATTTTAGGTAGGAGAATGTTTCCATCATCATCTCTATTAATCCGAAGCTGGAAGTCACATCCAAGATCCACATTTCATCATAGCCAGAGGAGGATGACAAAATTGGGTGTCTACACCACCGAGGGTAGGCCAGTCCATAACATGGCCACTATTCCTTTCCTAGGGTTCCCTTCTTAGACCTATCCTAATGTGGCCAACCCTTTGGCTCCTAGGATGCTATCGCGGAACTTGGAGTGGGATGCTTCCATCGGGCTTCCGATTCAATATGACTGTGTAAGTTTTTTTTTTTTTTTTTTTGCTAATACAATTCTTCTCAAGTCTCCCAGAGGTATACGTCGAGATCTGACACATGCACTATAGCCTATGCTCGGAGCTATATGACAGGGACTAGTACTCACAGGTCATGGTATGATTCTTTTCCTTTTCTTGCTTTATTTTCATTGTTAACATTCTAACCTCCTTCTTTACTTCTCAGGATGCACAGCTCAAGTCTCAGGTGGATCGGATTGCCGACTTGGAGAAACAGCTGCTGGTACTATAAGTGAAGTATGATTTTGTGACCACATGATAGGTGACATAATGGTTCCAATGGACGGCCTTGACAAGGCACGTGACGAGGCTGGCATAGATCAAGGTGGAGCCCACCCTTAGAGTCCTTCCTCTTCTCCTTCATGTTCCTATTATTCTTGCACGACAAATATATATATGTTTTTCTTCTTTCTTCCCCCCTTTATATCTTGTTACTTTTCCTGCTTTTTATTATTTTGGACGCCATTTTTGGCAATTTCATTTGTCAAAATGGAAACTTGCTTTTAAGGATCAGAATTTTGGTATTTTTATCTTATTATAATGCCAGCCATAACTTATCTTTGAAAAACAAATCTTTTTGGATCTTAGGGCATGACTAATTCTATGACTTAATTTTCATTAGAATAACCGAAGTAACGCAAAAGTCCAAACATTGCCCCCTCAAATGAATTTCATTAAAAAGAGAAACAACTTTCCTATCCTTGAAACCAAAGCTAGGATAGATGGGCTACAATTTGGGGAGACAATTCCTAGGGTGGATAGAAGTTTGCCAACTTCTTTGGATCCTCTGCCTTCAGCCCATACTATCAGCTAATATAAGTCGACAAGTAAAAGGATGTATAAGTCAAACCCATCAACCTGACATAGTTACATCTAGGGGTCTTCATTAGGAAATCGTCTTGAGGCCACTATGGGGACTTCCATACAATATCCCGTGCAATTCTTCTTTGTAGGTACTCCCACCAATCATCAATGAGCTTGAATTTGGGGACCTCCTCTTGTCTTGATAGTGAGAAACTCTGAGCTGGTATTCATTTAGTGGCTGTACCAATTCTAGCCTTTCGAGTAACCAAAGCTGAAAAATAGCAGGACTTCCTTGATAATGATCGGTGCTCCCAAATTTGTGGATGTGACTCACATATCAAACCCCTTAAGTGTCTTAGCAAGGATTGTGGGGACAATATCACCTCCTCCTTTATTTGCTTTAACACCTCTATCAAAACAAGTGGCGCACCACGTCTAGGAGTTCGGAGAACATAGCAAGCCAACATAAAAAATAGATAAGCATCACGTAATTTCTGCTAGTGGATTTCTCCCAATGATAAACACTTGGTGAAAATCCTGGCCACCTTCAAAATGTCGATCTTCCCATATTTGACAAATTGTTTCATTTCTTCTTTCCCCCATCTGAAGAAGTTTTGATTCTCTTCTGAATAGTCATTCTTCAAAGATGGTTGAATAAATTTTCCTTTGGGAGGGGATAGCATACAAGCCCAAAATTCTTCCAAGGTTGGGAAAATTTCAATCGTCCCAAACCGAAAAACATGGAGATCAACATCCCAATGTTGAAGCACTTGGTAAAGTAGGTCATGGTGTAACTCTATACATCCGATCCGATTGAGCATTGTCATGTTTACTGCTTCTAGCAACCCTGGTGCTTCTATGTTGATGTCTATGGTCCATCTTCTCAATATCGCACCCAAGGAGCCCATGGCCTTTCCTGAAATTATAAATAATAATTATTCAAGGTATTGCTCAATAATTACTGATTCTACCACGCTTTATCACAGTTGTTTTATTTTCTTTTGTTTTGTTTTTTAAGAAGTTACACAAAGGGAAGTGGTCAAGGAGGGGAATGAACTGACCTTGAACGTTGGGGCCAAATGGTGATCTTCGGAGAGGTTCAATTTTGGATAATGATTGAAAGGGCGATGCGTGGATGGCAGATACCCAAGGGTCAAAAATGCCAAGTGGTGATTTTTGGGGAAACAAACCATGATGACCTCGTAGACACCCTAATAATTAATTAGGAATTTTCCATTGCCCTGAAGTTTTTGACACAACACTTGCACATGTCAAGTTGCCTATGTATCCCTTTGGAAGGAATTTGTTCTAGCGTAGTTCAGATGGTACAACCTTTTAGACATATTATCTCTTAAGTTGATCTATGTTGACCAATCCAGGTATTTCCTCGCCATTAAGGTCCATGAGTCTCACAGCCTTGCCTAGTAGGATTTCCTTGATAGTGAAGGGGCCACTCCAATTTGGCTTGAGCTTTTCCCTTGGGTTATGAATGGGAGCCTATGTTCTCAGAGAACCAATTCGTCTTTTTCTATGTGGCGGGGTCTGATATGTTTGTTGAATGCCCTAGCCATCCTTAGTTAATATTTTCTCAAATTGTCCATGGCTTTCATTCATTTTTCATCCAAGAAGCTAAGCTCATCAAGAGTATTTTGAGAGATGGCACTAGGGTCTCTACTGATAGCACTACTTCAACCCCACATACTAAGGAAAAAGAGTTGCTCTAGTCGAGGATTTTACAGAAGTCCGATATGCCCATGAGGCAAGTGGCAACTTGTCTACCCAATCCTTGTGAGTTTCAACCATTTTTTGGAGGATGACCTTGATGTTCCTATTAGCTGCTTCCACTGTGTCATTGGTTTGTGGCCTATAAGTGGTAGAGCGATGCCTCTTGATGCCAAACTTTATGTAGATTTTGTCAACCTTGCCTCAGAAATGGGATCCTTAATCTGATATTAGCTCATGTGGCACTCCATATCGGCAAATGATATTTTGTTGGATAAAATTTGCCACCTTGGAAAATGTGAGGACTGCATATGACTGAGCTTCTATCCACTTGGTGAAGTAGTCAATGGCCACTAGGATGAACTCATGCCCGTTGGATGCTTCGGGTTGATCTTTCCTATGATGTCAATGCCCCATGTAGAAATGGCTAAGGGGAACTGAGTAAGTGCAATTCTATTGGTGGGATATGTATGATGTTGGTAAATATCTGGAATTTCTTGAAAATATCCACACTGTCTGCTTCCATTGTGTTTCAGTAGTACCCTAGTCTAAGAATCTTCTTAGCTAGCATCTTGGCATTCATATGAGGCCCGCAAAGACCTTGGTGAATTTTCTCCATGATTGTTCTAGCTTGATCCTCATCCGCACACGACAATTGTATCCCATCATAAGACCTTTTGTATAAGTCCTCTTGGAGAATGAGTTGGGTGGCATATCTCCATAGGAACTTCTTTTCCCCATTTGTAGCTTTGATCGGACACTTCCTTTCCCTGATTAAGTCCACTATATGAGCAAATCAGGGTCATCCATCTGTGGTAAGAGAGTTCACTGTATTATGATAAATAGGCTTGCTCCTCTGTTCTACCAGGAAGGGTCGATCTGGGCCATGGTATTGCATTCTACCATAGAAGCCAAGGTTGCTATGGCATCGATGAACCTATTGTTATCCTTTTAGAGATATTTGAAGGATATCTTATCAAAGTGTCCAATCAATTCCTCCAAGTTCTCTTGGTACAGCTTCAATTTCTCACCTCTAGTTTCCACGTCCCTTACGTTTGATAGATGACAATGGTTGAATCTCCATATACCTTGATTCTTTTCACCCTAATGGTTGGAGCTACTTCCAACACTAATGTACAGGCTTCATATTTAACATTGTTGTGGGGAAGTCAAGACGGAGTGAAGAAGCCAAATAAAGGCCATCTGGAGTGGTAAGCAATACTCCCACACCACACCCCTTCTGGTTGGATGCTCCATCAAAATTTAACTGCCACTCATCGGTTGTATCTTCTTCTTCAATTGCTGTGATTTCTTCATCTGGACAGACATCATTCAAAATTCTTCCATCCTCTATGGGGTGAGTAGCCAAAATGATCAGCTATAGCTTGCCCCTTGATAGACTTCTGGGCAACATAGGTGATGTCAAATTCTGATAGTAATAGTGATCATCGAGCCATCCTTCCTATGAAAGCCAGTATCTCAAAGAGGTACTTGATTGGATCCATCATTGAGATTAATCGTACTAGATATGCCATGATGTAGTGTTATAGCCTTTTTATTGCCCATATCAATGCAGCACAGGTTCTTTCCAGAGATGTGTATCGCGTCTCATATTCTAAGATTTTTTTTGCTAAGGTAGTATATGGCATACTCTACACCCTTCTCTATTTTCTTTTGAGCTAGTAGGGAGCCCAAGGAATATTCCTCGACCGATAAGTATAACAGCAGTGGTTCCCCCTCCATCAAAGGTCTTAATACTGGTGGGTTCATAAGATATCCTTTTATATTATTGAAAGCTTGTTGGCATTGGTTGTTCCATTCTATGGGCTAATCCTCTTTTAATAGCTTGAAGATTGGCTCTTAGATTGTAGTTAGTTGAGCTATGAACCTACTGAAGTATTGAACATGGCCAAAAAATCCTCGTACCTCCTTCTCAGTGTGAGGTGTAGTCCTTTCTTGGATAGCCTTAATTTTGACTGGGTCAACTTATTCCTCTTTTAGTGACCAAGAATCCCAACAATTTTCTTGCTATCGTGCCACACACACATTTCTGAGGATTCAGTTTCAATTGATACTTCTTGATCCTTTCGAAGAGCATCCTTAGTGCCAAGACAAGCCCTTGCCGATTTACTAACTTTACTATCATGTCGTCTACATAGACTTCCACCTCTTTGTGCATCATGTCATGTAGGATGGCCGTAGCTTCTCTTTGATAAGTTGCTATAGTATTCTTTAATTCAAAGGGCATCACCTTGTAGCAATAAGTTCCCCATGGAGTGGTGAAAGGTGTCTTTTCACAGTCATCTGGGTGCATGATCCCTTGATTGTATTATGAGAATCCATCCATAAATGATAGAAAGGCATGCCCTACTGTGTTGTCAACTAGCACATCAATATGAGGCAGTGGAAAACCATCTTTTGGGCTCACTTTGTTGAGATCCCAGAAATCGACACACATACACACCCTTCCATCTTTCTTAGGACCTAGCATTGGGGGTACTTCACTACTTGTAGAAACCCTACATTCCATTGTTTCATAACTTCTTCTCTGATCTTCTCACTCTATTCTGGACACATTCTTCTTAGCTTCTGTTTGATTGGATTTGCACCAAGATAGGCTGGCAAACGATGTTGTAATGTTAGTATCTATCCCAGGCATAACCTCGTAAGACCAAGCAAAGACTTCTACAAACTCCTTCAGGAGACTGATCATTTGTTCTACTTCTTGATCATTTAGGGTGATGCCAATTTTCACCTCCTGAGGTCATTGGTTGGTTCCCAAATTAATAATCCAGGTATCCTCACGGATGGGTTGGGATTTCTTTGGTTTGCATTGTTTTATTAAGTTATGATATTTATTAAGATCATCATCTGGAGAAAGGAGGCAAGTCATACTCAGAATTAGAAATTTCATTAAGAAATGAAGGGGTAACAGACTTGACGTACACCTACTCTGGACTTTCCTCAAGAGGGAAAACAGACACATAATCATAAATAGAGGATTCGATAACAAACTCAATGACTGACTTATTGACTAACTTGATGCTTTCATTAGTGGTATCCAAGTTGGTTGACTCAGTAACATAAGAAAACTTGAAGTTCTACCCCATGCTTATCCAGTTCAAGAGTGGCTCTTTGGCTTAGTGAATGAGCAGTTGGGGTAACAGACCCTCCTCTTCCTCCAAAGTTATCATAGCTATATCTTTAGTGTTTCTGTGATTACCTTCTTCCTCCTTAGGCTGCTTACGCACGAAGACAAGTTGATTGATCTCATGTTCCTTGAAACCAAACTTCCTGAGAGGTGACAAACAATGTAGGCTGCTTAATCCTCTCTTGATGAAATCTAGTCTTTCCAACCTATTGTGCAAAACCATTCCAACCCCTTGGTCACATCCTTGACCTCCGGCATGAATTCTCCCATAACAATTGAACTTGGAGCAGTGCATACAAACCATCATTCTTCGTGCCCTTCTCTCCTTGGCATGCACACTTCTTCCTTGGAAAGGCATTGTTTTGAGCTCATATAATTCCCATGCACGTGCTTTGTTACACCCGTGCCCTAATCTGGTCAAATTTGAACTATTGTGATAGGCCTCGGATCGAAGATCTAGAGTACGACTAGGTTTTGGCTCAAGGCTGTGCATTACCGAAGGGGTAGAGATGACCCCACATGTTCTTTCATTTCATGCCTATCTAACTAGAGTGGATTCATACCTTCCAATCCCAGACGGTAAGTGACCTGACTCCCTACACTTGAATTTTGACTTGCATTATAATTGCCGAGAAGCCTAAGGCATGACTGAGGGCAACCACCTATGCGAGACCAACCCTGGGACAGCAAGCTATCCAGACAGTAGGCTATTTTGACCACCAGAAACAAGCCACTGGAAGCAGCCTGTGTATGAATCTGGTGCCTATTTTCTATGGGTACATTGGCTGCTATCGAGGTTCTGATGCTCGTGGGTCCCGCCATTCGCATCGTGAAGGGTTTTGGATGATCCCAAATCATCCTCCACACCTTTCTATTGATGTGACCACCTTATGGACCTAAATATGCGGGTCCTCGTGCCCTGAAACTCATTTTAACCCGATTGGTTCAAAAGAGGCCCAAACCAAATAGGCCCTTAAGTTGGGAAATGAGGAATGATTCCTCATTTCCCTTGTGCCCAAGGTAGGAGAGGAGAGAAAGAAGAGAGGAAGGAAGAAGAAGAGGAAGGAGAAGGGGATTGAAGGCCTACCTTGGTGCTGGCTACCGCCTTGTTACCAGAATCACCATCGGAGGTAAGTACAACCTCCTATGCCACTCTCTCTCTTCATTTAGACCTAGGAAAAGCTAGGTATGGATGGAATCTTGGTGTACACACCAAGTTATGGTTGTAGGATGGGTGTTCTACCCTCTCGGTGTTGTTGCCGAGCTCGAACCAAGCCCAGTGAGCTCTAGCAACATGTAATGCCAAAAGATCAACTAGGGTTTCGATCGTTCGATCAACGTATCTCCCAAACGGCTTGGTGGAAATGGAATGTTCTTAGCTTAGAACAATGCTAGAAACATCCCCTACAAATTTCACGGAAGAAATCCCACTAATTGGGTCTGAGCTAGAAAGCCCCAATTCGAGTTTGACCTTTTTATGTCTACCAAAAATATGGCACATGAAGCACTGTAGCTATTTTTGGTGGACAAATGAGCCTAATGTGCTCTCTGTCACCTCCACCTGAAATAAGACTGATATTTCTGGTGGGAATGCCCTGTTTTCGGTGATAGTACTGTCACCTAGTGATAGTGTTTGTATATTTTGGGGGTGACCTGTGTGGGTTCCTCCCGATGTTTTCGATGCATACTGATGTACGATTCCCTTGTGTCTAGGATAGTGACATGCACGTGCCCCGAAGCTAGAATTGAATTCATCGATCAGTGGCCGTACTTGAACCCAAACACAACCGATCGTAAAACAGGTGAGGGATGGACTGTGTTTATTTTTGAAATGTTTATTATTTATTAAATTGCTCACATGCTTAGAATTATCTATTTAATTGAAATTGTCATTTTACGATCATGATATGAATTATATGGAATGTATGACAGGATCCAGTGTGGCCAAGGTGGTACCGATACCGTGATCACTGTATGTATGTTGGATGTGTGTGTGTGAGACAGAATTCGGCATGGCCAAGGTGGTATTGGTGCAATAATTGCCGTATGTATGTTGCATTCATGCATTGATTATTTGCATTAGAGTTAGTTATAGTTGCAGGTTACACTTTGTGGCCAAGGTCTCGCTAGTATCGTGTACCCCGGGACTACATTTAGAAATGGATACGCTTCGTGGCTGAGGTCTTGCCGGTGTTGCGTAGTCCATACTCAACTGCTATTTGTATGCTAGATTAGGTAAACGGTCTCAGGTTTCACTTTGTGGCCAAGGTCTCACTGGTATCATGTACTAGGGACTGTATTTGGAGATGGATTACACTTTGTGGCCGAGGTCTCTCCAGTATCATGTAATCCATACTAACTATATCATTATGAAGGCATGTAGTATATATGTGGTTAGGTATTACTCCCTATGCTATACACCCTTGCCAACAGGGGTTGAGGTGTTGGATAATCCATTGTGGCATGTTTTATGAGCCTTTTCGAAGTGCCACTCCTGCGGTACGATGTGATTATTGCTAGAGGTGAGAACCTGTCCGGTGTGGCCAATGTGTTACCGATGCCGTCACTGCCAAAAGGGTGCTATCAGGGGTTTACTGGGTGACCCATGGATGCATACGGGGACTGACAGGCTTCTAATCACAGTTAGGGTTTGTATCGCTACATAGTCGATGTCGTTTCCAAGACGAGGGATACATCTTAATGCGCCGTAGTAGTATTTACCAAACTTAGTTTGTATTGTTAGGTGGATAATAAACAAATGAAATGCATCACGAGCATCATGGACTATATGTTTAATTTTCGCAATCATACATCATAAATTTCTTCTGCTATTGACTTGCTTGGATATACTTGACCCCACCTCTCATTGAGCGAGTTGGAAAGCTCACCCCACGTATACACCCCTTTTTAGATGATGATGCAGGTATCGTGGTGCCGATAGTGGGTGATCTAGTATCATCTAGGTCGGAGTACAGTGTGAGCGATTGGTGGATGACAGAAGCGGAGGAGCACGACCTGGACTGTGATTGCGACCACTGTGCTTACGCCGCACCAGGAGATTGTCTATAATCTTTTGATACTTTTGGATATAATTGTGAATTGTATGTTTTTGAGATTATAGTATATGTCATGGATGAATGTAACAGAATAATTCGGTTATTACTATTATATTACCATTAGATGTTTTCCCCATTTTATTTATAAATTCCGCTACTATACTCTGATTCCGCTACTTATATTGGTTTGTGTTTGTATATTGTGAATATGTTAAGGTAGTGCTATCAAAGATCCTAGTCGGTGGTAAGATAGGTATGTGTCTTACTCACACCGCCGGTATTCCTAATGGTAAATTGGGTATACTTTAAGGTGGGGTGTGACAGTTGTGGTACTAGAGCGCGATGCTCTGCCTTAACTCATATTCTCAGCCAAACCATGATTTTGGGGAATTTAGAATTTAATAAAAATCTCAAGACAACAATAATAGAATTTGCACAATTAGGAGACAAGTATTGGTGTTAAAGCCGTTTCATTACAATAAAGAACTTGAATACACAACTTACACCTTTTATAAAATTAAAGTATGGAAAGTAGGAAATCCTAACTAGCCTAAGACTAGGAAATTAAACAAACTGGAGCAAATGACATAATGTAAAAGTTCAACTGAACCTAAAAATATCACACTCAAATAAAAATATGAAAATGGAAATCCTAAAAGCTACAGTGGTAGACATGCCACGACTCTTGCTGCTGCTGCTGCTGGTTCTGTTCTTGACCCTAAGCCTAGTTCAGACCATGCTTTCCTGGAGGAGGCACTGAGATACCAAGGTGGAAGACCATCGCCTGCATCTGTGCCTTTAGGGAGGCCACTCTATTGTCCATAAGACAATAGGTCCTATCCATGCTCTCGGGGTAGCTATCCATACTCATCATCAATGGCATAGTGATATCCAAATGGGCCATGACGTCATTGAGACCATAGGGCCTTGTACCCCTAGTACTCTGGGATGTAGAAGCTACCATCAGACCTATAGCCTGGGGATCTGGTGGTGGAGCCCCACCAACCCCAACAGCTTCTCCTCCTACCTCATCGGCATCGCCACCCTCTACCTCTATGGGCTGCTGACCTTCTCCTGGAATAGGTGTCACCTCCCTTAGATCTATAGTCATCTTCCTCAGAGTCTTGGTTGAAGTCTGTGACCTCTTCACCCAAGCGTGCCTCAACCTCTAAGTCCACCCCAAAGCGGCGAAAGATTTCAGTCAATATCCTTTTCTACATAAGTTCCCTACTCGACGATCCTACCATTTAGACCGAGTTACCATGGTCCACATTAGGAGGTAAGGCAGACGTATATATGCCCCCATGTACATGCAGTATGTCACATAGCCTTATAGGGCAGACACCTCATTATAATGTTCACAGGTGGGGAGGACATTCAGCTGAATCGCATGATAGACAACCTTGGGATTGGATAAGTAGTTGACTGAACGGTTCCATCCCTGGGCTTCCTTAGTCAGCATGTCATTAATCTCCTAGAAGGTCTCGGGACTCTGAAATTCATATGCCGGAGTCTGAGATGGGCAGTACACTAGATCACTTGCATTGCTGATCATCAAAATATTTTCCAACTGCCCCATTTCAAAGGATATCTCCACCCCCTACATGTAGGAGGTGATCTGTATCTCTTCGGTACCCCGGTTCACGCATTCCATGATGGAGTAGAATAGCTTGACCAGGGTCGGGTAGTAGTATCGATTGGGTTTTAGGATGCGGTAGCACCTGATCTCCTTAAACCGTTAACAAAGATGGAATGCACAGAAGTCATTAGTCCTCACATAGACTCTTGGGTCGACATTGTGATGCTCAAAGAACTCTCAACGGTCTTGCTCAAGCACAGAGCGGAACAAGATTGGGTTGAACTACTCAGCGACATCTTGTTCCTCTTGTATAAGAGGACGTCGGGTACATACACGGCATCCAAACATTATTGCAAGATGATTCCTAAGGATTTGGAATGGAAAACTAGTTAAATGGCTGAATGCAAAACTCATAGAGAAGAAAATCACAAAAACGAGGTTACAGAGAGAGAGAGAACATACCTTGGATGCGAATGCGGCTCCAATCGATCGTGAAATAGTGCAAGGAAGGTTGGGAATAGGTAGAAAAGGACTCTTTGGTTGTTTCCACACCTTTCTCACAAGAGAAAATGGGGTTTTGTGTGAATAACCCAAGGCCTGAGCCTATTTAAAGGCGATTTAGTGTCACCGGAAACAGCCCACCGAAAACACTAGGCATGCGTCCGGTGCCTATTTCTGGTGAAAGGAAAAAATTGGGTTTAGCCTCTATTTTGCTCACCAGAAATACCACTGATATTTCCAGTGGGTTAATCCATATTTTCGGCGGTTTGACTCCCTGTTTCCGGTGGATTCAATTAAAAAAAAAATCATGTTAAATTTTCAAACCTAAGTTTTTATTTGGGTCCTTGATGGTGTGCCTCTTTGGGATGTGTGCGCGATCGGATATTAATATGTGTGGACCCCACTTATGCATGCCCTAACCCTAATGTTGACTGTGGTATACGTGTGGGACCCACTATGTATGCATGTGTTCCAATTATATACAACCTTGTTTATGCATGTGTATTAATCGGATCCTTCATAGGAATCATGTCACACTGGAACACCTGATCCCGATCCCAATTAGGCCCGTCGCCTCCGGGTTCCCCTACACAAAATTGGGGTAGACCCCGTAATACACCTCTGGCCCTGCCCGTACTTACAGCTCAGGATGTGACATCCATTTGAATAACATGATGCGGGAAGTGGAAGAAAGAAAGAATCAGTTTATGGCCAGGATCGATCACAGGATCCAAGTGGCAATGGAAGCCTGTAATGCACCGCCCGCACCTCCTACTCCACTGGTACCCATTCCAATACCCGCTGGATCGGTTACCCTTCAAACATCTGGTGGGGCACAAGTGCATGGGATGTGCAAGATCCAATGCTGGAACAAGTTCAAGTCCATGTGGTTGGACAGACTTGACAAAAATAATGGAGAAATTTCAATGGCTTAGGCCCCCATGTTTCTCTAAGTTGGGGCAAGACCCTTTGTATCCATCAAGATGGATTGGTGGGATGGAGAAGGTTTTTAGACTGATGGGCTGCACCGATGAGTAAAAAATTTTATGTGCGGACTATCAATTATAGAATGAAGCAGATGATTGGTGGAGTGCCATCGAGCCTATTTTGAGGGCTAGTAACCCGAACCCTACTTGGGTAGACTTCAAAGGGGCCTTCTTCGAGGAGCTATTCCATTTTGCTCCTGAGCATCTCAGAGGTGATACAACCAAAGCAAAGAAGTTTGAGAAAGGGTTAAGGCCAGGTATTGGGTCAACCATTGTCGGGTTAAAACTGTAAACCTATGTTGAGGTGGTCCAAGTCTATTGAAGACCGGCATAGGGAAAATTACACTGCTCAGCAAGGAATGGGAAAGAGGTCAATAGGATCTACTGATTCTGGAGGAAGCAGCAAACCTTTCTGAGTGCCCTATACCAACCCAACTCCAGTGCAGTATAGGAGGCCTGATGCTAGTCAGACTTCCCAATCCTCCCGATCTAATGTAGTATCACAGTCTTCGAGATCGGGCCTGAGATGTTTTTATTGTCATCAATCGGGCCACATGGCGAGGACCTGCCCCCACCGAAGGCTAGGTGATGCACCCTACACTATACCACCTAGGCCCTAGCAGACATATTCTACCCCTAGGCCAGCGCAACCCCTACAGGGCCAGAGACCACTGGGCAGAGTGTTTGCTATAACTGCAGAAGATGCTGAGGCTGCACCCGGTGTAGTGACAGGTACATTATTGATATCATTATTGTCTGCACATGTGTTTTTTGACTCAGGAGCCTCGCATTCGTTCGTCTTACTGGCATTTGTGAAGAAGATGAAAATTCCAACTAAGGGATTGACTTGATGTTTGGCTGTGAGCACCCCTACAGGAAGTGTGGTGGGTTTGAGCTATGTTTATGAGCCTTGTTCAGTGACCATAGGTGACCATGAGTTGAATGCTCACTTGATCGAGTTGAATATGACTGACTTCGACGTGATTCTAGGAATGGATTGGTTATCTGCGTACAGAGCTAGTGTGCTATGTACAAAGAAGGCTATCACAAAGAAACCTTGTGATGATGATGAGTTTGTGTTCCAAGGGGATAAGCCCAAGAAACCCAAGAAAGTTATCATATCTGCACTCCAGATGAAGAAGTTATTGGATATGGGATGTGAAGGCTACTTAGCATCTGTGATAGCTACTAAGATAGAGATTAGGCCATTGATCAAGCTAGATGTGGTGAGGGAATTTTCTGATGTATTCCCTAATGAATTGACAGGTTTGTCCCTAGACCGAGAGGCGGAATTTGCTACAGACCTACTCCCCGGTTCGGCACCAGTGTTAAAGGCCTCTTACCGTATGGCCCCCACAAAGTTGAAGGAATTGCAGGTGCAACTTTAAGATCTTCTGAAGAAGGGATTTTATTAGACCTAGTGTGTCTCTATGGGGAGCATCGGTCTTGTTCGTTAAGAAGAAAGACGAAAGTATGAGATTGTGTATTGATTACTGGGAGATTAATAAGCTAACCATTAAGAACTGGTATCCTTTGCCAAGGATAGATGATTTATTTGATCAGTTACAAGGTGCAAAAGTGTTCTCCAAGATCGACCTTAGATCAAGCTACCACCAGTTCAGGATCAAGGATAGTGATGTCAGTAAGACAACCTTCAGATTAAGGTATGGACATTATGAGTTCTTGGTAATGTCATTTGGGTTAACCAATGCACCAGCTGTGTTTATGGATTTGATGAATCGGGTGTTCTAGGATGTCTTGGATAAGTTTGTGATAGTATTTATTGATGACATTTTGGTCTACTCCAAGAGTGCAGAGGAGCATACTGTTCACCTGAGGTTGGTACTGCAACGGCTGAGAGAGAAGTAACTCTATGCCAAGTTCAGCAAGTGCGAGTTTTGGTTGTCACAGGTGGCGTTCCTAGGCCACATTGTTTCAGCCAAGGGTATAGAGGTTGACCCGGGCAAGGTGAAGGTAGTTCTAGAATGGGAGACTCCCAAAAGTGTAGCAGACTTACGTAGTTTTCTGGGACTGGCCAGATACTACAGGAGGTTTATCAAAAACTTGTCTCGCATTACTACTCTGATGACCCGACTCACACGGAAGGGTGTAAAATTTGAGTGGTCTGATGCTTGTGAGAAGAGCTTCAAAGAGATAAGGGAAAAGTTGGTATCAGCTCCATTTTTGACTATTCCGATCAGTACAGGTGGTATGGTTGTTTATAGTGATGCCTCCAAATTGGGATTGGGTTGTGTATTGATACAGCACGGGAAAGTCATTGCCTATGCATCCTGTCAGTTGAAGGATTATGAGAAGAACTACCCCACCCATGATTTGAAATTTATAGCTATGATTTTTACACTGAAAATCTGGAGACACTACCGGTATGGTGAGAAGAGTGAAATCTTCAGTAACCATAAGAGCCTCAAGTACTTCTTTATCCAAAAGGAGCTCAACATGAGGCAGAGGCATTGGTTGGAGCTGACGAAGGATTATGATTGTACTATTCACTATCACCCAGGAAAGGCCAATGTGGTAGTGGATGCTCTTAGTCAAAAATCCCAGTCACTGACTTTGGCATCATTGACCACCAATGAGTATCTCCTAGAGGAGGCTAGGAAGCTAGACTTAGAGCTATTCATAGAGGGTGTCACCTTGTCACTATCGGCATTGGTGGTACAACCTAGTCTGGTGGATAGGATCACTGCAGCTTAGGTTACTGATGCAGAGCTGCAGAAGGTGATAGCAGAATGTCAGGAAGGAACCCAAAAGGACCCAAATTTCTTAGTGACTGAAAGCGGGATCCTCAAGTTCAAAGGGAGGTTGTGTGTGCCCAGTGATGGTGAATTGAGAGATACAGTTTTGAGAGAGGCACATAGCTCTTCATACTCCATTCACCCTGGTAGCACTAAAATGTACAAGGACCTCAAAGGCTCCTACTGGTGGAGAGAAATGAAGAATCATGTGGCCACGCATATGTCTAGATGCCGCACATGCCAACAAGTCAAGGATGAGAGACAGAGGCCCCATGGGTTATTATAGTCCCTACCTATTCCGAAGTGGAAATGAGAGAATATTACCATGGACTTCGTCACGGGCCTATCTCATACACAGAAGGGTATGGATGCAATCTGGATAGCTGTGGATCGCTTGACTAAGGCAGCTCACTTTATCCCAATCAAGATCACATTTTCTATGGACAAGTTGGCCAAGTTGTATGTTGATAACATCATCAGGTTGCATGGTGTGCCAGTTAGTATCATCTCTGATCGAGTTTCCAGGTTCACTTCCAAGTTCTAGACATGTGTGCAGAAGGCTATGGGCACATAGTTGGCTTTTAGCACGGCCTTTCACCCTCAGACCGATGGTCAGTCGGAGAGGACTATTCAGACATTGGAGGACCTACTCCGAGCATGTGCCTTGGATATGAGTTATTGTTGGGATGAGCACATTTCCCTTATTGAGTTTTCCTACAACAACTGTTATCAGGCCACCATCGGCATGTCCCCATTTGAGGCACAGTATGGCAGGAAGTGCCGAACTCCACTCTATTGGGATGAGGTTGGTGAGCGACATATTTTTTGGTCCAGACTTGATACAGGCTACCAGTGAGAAAGTGAATGTGATCAGAGAAAGGATCAAAGCAGCTTAGTCCAGGTAGAAAAGTTACGCAGATGTCAGGAGGAAACATCTGGAGTTTGGTCTTGGAGACAAGGTGTTCTTATGGATCTCCCCAGTTAAAGGGGTGAAGCAGTTCGACACGAAGGGAAAGCTTAGTCCAAGGTTTATGAGACCGTATGATGTACTAGAGAGGATCGGACTGGTAGCTTATCGGATAGATTTGCCACCAGAGTTGGAAGGTACACATGATGTCTTCCATGTATCTATGTTAAGGAAGTACATTTTTGACCTGACTCACGTCTTGACTTACATACCCCGTGAACTAGATGAGGACTTTGCCTATGTGGAGTATCCAAAGAAGATTGTTGACCGAAAGGACCATGTTCTTCGTAACCACACTGTTTCCTTCGTCAAGGTGAAATGGATGAACCACCCCGAACAGGAAGCATCCTGGGAGCAAGAAGATGATATGATGAAGCAATATCCTGGATTATTTGATTTTCCAGGTATGTTCAATTTTGAGGATGAAATTCTTGTAAGGTGGGGGGAGTGTTACAACCCGTGCCCTAATCTGGTCAAATTTGAACTGTTGTGACAGGCCTCGAATCAGAGATCAGGAGTACGATCGGGTTTTGGCTCATGACTATGCATTGCCAAAGGGGTAGAGATGACCCCACGTGTTCATCAATTTCATGCCTATCTAACTGGAGGGGATTCATACCTTCCGATTCCAGATGGTAAGTGACCTGACTCCCCACACTTGAATTTTGGCATGCATCATAATTGTCAAGAAGCCTTGGGCATGACTAAGGGTAATCACCCATATGAGATCAACCCTGGGACAAAGCTGTCAAGATAATAGGCTATCTTGACCACCGAAAACAAGCCACCAGAAGTAGCCTGGGCATGAATCTAGTGCCTATTTCTGGTGAGTACATGGGCTACTATCGAGGTTTCGATGCTTGTGGGTCCTGTCACTCGCATCGAGAAGGGTATCGGATGATCCCAAATCATCCTCCACACCTTCCTCTTGATGTGAACACTCTATGGACCTAAATGTGTGGGTCCTCGTGCCCAGAAACTCATATTAACCCGATCGGTTCAAAAGAGGCCCAAACCAAACAGGGCCTTAGGGCCAACTTAAGTTATAAGTTGGGAAATGAGGATTCATTCCTCATTTACCTTGTGCCCAACATATGAGAGGAGAGAAAGAAGAGGGGAAGGAAGAAGAAGAGGAAGGAGAAGGGGATTGAAGGCCTACCTTGGTGATGGCTGTGGCCTTGTTGCCGGAATCACCGTCAGAGGTAAGTACAACCTCCCATGCCTTCTCTCTCTTCATTTTGACCTAGGCAAAGCTAGGTATGGATGAAATCTTGGCGTACACACCATGTTAGGGTTGTAGGATGGGTGTTCTACCCTCCCGGTGTTGTTGCAGAGCTTGAACCAAGCCCGGTGAGCTCCGGTAACATGTAATGCCAAAAGACCAACTAGGGTTTCAATCATTTGATCGATGTATCTCCCAAATGGCTCGGTGGAAATGGAATGTTCTTGCTTAGAATGATGCTAGAAACATCCCCTACAAACTCCATGGAACAAATCTTGGCAATCGGGTCCGAGCTGGAAAGCCCCAATTTGAGTTGGACCTTTCTGTGTCCACCAGAAATATGGCACAAGAAGCACTGTAGATATTTGTAGTGGGTTGTTTCTAGTGGAAAAATGAGCCTAATGTGCTCTTTGTCACCTCCATCAGAAACAAGACTGATATTTCCAGTGACAGTACTATCACCTAGTGATAGTGTCTGTACATTTTGGGGGTGACCTATGTGGGTCCCTCCCAATGTTTTTGACGTGTACTGATTTACAATTCCCTTGTGTCTAGGACAGTGATGTGCACATGCCCTGATGCCAAAATTGAATTGATCGATCAGTGGCAGTACTTGAACCTAAACATAACTGATCGTAAAATAGGTGAGGGATAGACTGTGTTTATTTTTGAAATGTTTATTATTTATTAAATTGCTCACATGCTTAGAATTATCTATTTAATTGAAATTGTCATTTTAAGATCATGATATGAATTATATGGAATGTATGAAGGGATCCAGTGCGGTGGAGGTGGTACCGGTACCTTGATTACCATATGTATGTTGGATGTGTGTGTGTGAGACAGAATCTGGCATGGCCGAGGTGGTACCAGTGCCATGATTGCTGTATATATGTTTCAT
>NW_024868330.1:53393-53626 GCF_013358625.1 Macadamia integrifolia | reverse complement strand
GGTGGTGCCTTTGAGATGCCCTGATGATATTTCCCAGTCCCATTCCAGGAAAATACTACATGTTCTTCATCATTCAACTAACCAGGGACTCCAAATGGCTTCATAGTGGGCTGGAATATTTTCCTCAGGGGCTCTTTTGGTGAGGACTGCATAGGTTCCTTCTATCTCAAACCCGTTGAGCTGGACTTCATTGTCCTCTACTTCCCCTTTTTCAATGTTGGCCAAAGCATTGA
>NW_024868330.1:24323-52582 GCF_013358625.1 Macadamia integrifolia | reverse complement strand
GTGATAGGATGATGATGGAGGGTTGGAGGTGGGGTATTCTGATGAAGATAAAGGGTGATAGGATGATGATGGAGGATTGGAGGTTGGGTATTTTGATCAAGATAAAGGGTGATAGGATGATGATGGAGTTCTTGGTCTTTAGTGATATGGCAAGAAAGAGGACAATGGTGAGGATGGACGATATGAGGTAGTTGATTCTTTTGGTGGAGTTGGTGATGAAGGGGGAAATGCGGGTACTTGGTTTCCATACTCTGACTCTTTCTTGGGGATCTTTCTAACTTTGGTCCTTCCACCCATGATTTTCCTATAGGTGCGAGCATCTAAATGGTCTTTGCACATCCTTGGCCGGATAAGCTGAGTGGGGTCACTTTCCGCTGACTTTTCTTCCAACATACTAACCATACAGTGATTCGGGAGTGGATTGGTATTGACATTGGGGGCTGTTTGACTTTAACCTCAATGGTTTCATTGTCCACCAAATCCTTGATCGTATGCTGTAGGCTCAAAAATCTTTCAGTGGTGTGCCCCTTTTAAGTGTGGTAAGCATAGTATTCATAATCCATATACCAAGCTGGAGGACGGTTAGTAACTACTCTTGGAGCTATGGTTCCCAACAAGCCTTGCTTCTTTAACTTCTCGTATACTGATGCCAAAGGCATTCCTAACTCCGTGAGCTGTCTTCTTGGGCGGGGAGCCTTTTGGGGAACATCCGATTGCAATACAAATGCCTGGGATTGTGAAGTGTTTGCCAGTGACTGTTGGACTGTGCCTATCACATTGATCTTAGGGTTCTTTCCTCATCGCACCTTGGCACCTATCCCTGAATCTTGAGGCATCCCTTGATACTGGGTGTCTCTCAAGATCTTGTTCTCAACTATAGTTCATGTGGTGATCAATGGCTCAAAGGTTTGAAGGTGCTGGTAATAAAACACATCAAAGTAAGGTCTGGAGAGATTCTCAATCAATATTTCTACTTATTCTGCTTTTGAGGGTTGATCTGCCATTTTGGCAGCCTTTTCCCTAAACCTCATCAAGAAGGTGGTGAATCCCTCTTTTGGTTGTTGCCTCAACATTTCAAGCTTCCATTGCTTTACATCTACCTCAGTGTTGTAAGAGTACTGCTTAGTGAAGGCTTTCACAATAGTTGACCAATTTTGTGTTTGTGTTGACTCTAATTGGGTGAGCCATCTCAGTATGGCTCTTGATAATGTCAACATGAATGCTTGCCATATCTGATTTGTTAGCGAGCTGCCATGATCGTGCAATGCTAAGAAATACTTTTAAAAGGGCCATAGGGTCTCCTAAACCATCAAACCTATCTGTCTGCCACTTGATTTTTTTGGGAATTCTTACCCTGGAAAAAAAGAACTCATATCATCAGATCCTGTTCCTTGGCCTTCTTGGCCTTTTCCTGCTTGGACCAAATTTTTAAGCTTTTCCAACTGTTCTCTCATCCTTCTTTCTCTTTAAGTTTCGGGAGGCTCCTTCTAAGCATGTGCTATGAATTCTTCCTCTTCATCCTCTATTATGACTCGTGGTGGAGGGACTAGGTTATAAACCCCCTGTGGACCAGTTGCTCGAGTTGGTGAAGCTCCTCATTGATCGGTTTGTCGGATAGGTGAGACTCCCCACTGACTGATTGGTCTAGTTAGTTCTCAATCTTCTGTGGATGGGATTGTATCAACTCTTGGAGGGTTCTCCAATGGGTGCAACACTCGTTCCAACCCATATTTGACTTCAGCCATTTCTATTTGTAGTATCTCTACAGGATGAACCCATGCTGGCTTAGGCAATTCATTATTGGGTGGATCCATATGGACCGAACTATGATCACTAGGTGAAAGACACTCCTAGAGAGATGATGGAGGTGACACTGGACTTAAGCGAGTCAACCGATTACCTAACGGGTATATACGGACCACGGAGAATCCTTAAGACATGGAATTGTGCTTGAATCATGAGTGAATTATTTTAGGATTCTTGTATTGTCACCCCCTTATTCATTCATTCATTTGTTTATCAACCAATGATTCATCTAAAGTTAGTCCAATTGATGATAGGGAGTGGATTGGGATTGATGCCCCTGGTCCACTCAATGTCCTTAAGTGGGAAACACACACAAATGACTTGGACAAAATATTCCTACAAGAAATTTCGTGTTGATAAAGTCATGCTTTCCTTAATCTTCCCTCACTAGGTGACCTTCCTCTTAGTTTTCTTGGGTCTTTGAACAATTCGGGACTTTGCATGACTTTTGATGGGAATCACCCCGGAGTCATATGTACCGAATCATCCACATATTGTTCCTAAAGAGGAAGGACACCCTTTTATCCGAAATCCACTTAGGAGAGCATTCCCTTATGACTAGAATGCATTGTAGAAAGATTCCTTCTTAAGACCTCAAACAAGTTCTACAAGTTAGTTTATCGCGTTCCTAGCATTCTCCATCTATTTCCTACATGATGCGAGTATGCAGTAGGACCGAACTGGCTAACCTTGACAGGATCTATATACGCAAGGTATGTGACCCTTTTAATATACCCGAAGGTACGAGATTAAGGGGGTAGCATCCTTGCTCATCACTCATGACTACACACTAGGTTAAGCAACTGGCTATGGGGATTGTGGAACCATGAGTGATTGTGTGCATAAGTGTAATATGGGAGTTACTATCATCCGGTCTCAGAATTTCATAAAGTGCACGGACCTCCCCGAGGGTGTTGGCACAATTACAAACATCCTCGCTGTTCAATAGTATCCCGCACATTCTTGTATAAGAAGCGGCTATCATTTGCTCTCAGAGTACTCTCAATAATATACATTGACATCCCCGGGGGTGCGGGCATGACAGAGAGCCCCTTGCCAAATGATTTTACTTTGAGCACGATGCATGATGTGGTTAGCAAGTATATTTACAAACATGGGTTATCCAAACGTGTTCTCAAACAAGTGTGGTGGAAAATGTTCTTACATTTGAAGGTAGCATCTAGTTTTGGAAGCTTGACAGTCCCCAGGAGAGTCGCCATTGTGAGGGTAGTGGTAGGAGAATCCTAGCCTTGTCTCCTCTATCTCTATCTTTCTCTTCCGGTGTGGGCCTCCGTGGGCCCCGCACCACAATATAACCGCTCGGATATATGTGGGGCCTATTTCGTAGGGCTTCGCTCTCTCTCTCTCTCTCTCTTAAGAGGAGTGTTCAGAGGTATACCCTCATGGTTTGATGATGGTCCAATGGGGGATTGGGATCATGCAAAAGGGGTTTGGAGTTGTCACCTAGGATTATGGGCCTAGGACTCGTGGGTGGCCTCAATTCCTAAGAAAAGGGCCCAGAAGTTGGTCTAGTACAGAGAATAGGGTATGCGTTATGTTATAGAATTGGGAAGGTGTTAGGCACTCAATCTATCTGGTTTAACTGGTCTTCCTACTAGATGCTTAAGAATGAACATTTTCCACAATTATTCCTAGGCCGTATGTATGGCTAAATTATGACACATACATACACTAACAAAAGGTAATTACATATGTACACTAAAACAGGGGCAATAAACAATCTACATTATGCTAATTTAAGTGAGAGATTATACCTGAGCTTAACCCCTATTTCGAGTCAAGAGGGGTGGGTCCTTGATTTGTGCCGATGTGGACTTTCTTGTGAAATCTCCCAGCTCAGGGGAAGGTGGTCTTGACCTCCGACTTCCTTTCTGTAGAGATGTTGATTGTGGCGGTCTTTGAATATTTGGACAAAGGTTCAACTAGGGAAGAGCAATTCCTGAGCTGGTAGTCTGGCAGGACTTTGGCAGAACTTCGGCTAGGGAAAGGCTAATAGGAGGCTAAGGCTTGAGTGGCACTTCGACAAAGCTTCGGTTAGGGAAGGGCTACTAAAAGGCTAAGGCTTGGGTGGCACTTTGGCAGAGCTTCGGCTAGGGAAAGGCTAATAGAAGACTAAGGCTTGGGAGCCATTTCAAAATCTGATTAAACCATGGGTCAAGTAACTGGCACCCCAGCACGGATCCCACAAATCTAACCATCAGAAAAAGAGCCAAACAAGCCAAAGAAAGGGGCTAGAGGGGGTGCCAACAAGGGCAATAGCGGGGCCAACAAAGACAAGAGGGGATGGGATCAACTCACCTAATGGAGGGGGTAGGTATACCAACCAAGTGTGTTTTGGGATGGAAAATAGTGCCTTATTTATAGAATTCTGAATCCCAAGGCATGATTTTTGGATTTCTACTGAGTTCTTCGTGGGGCGAGGGCCATTCGCAGTGCCATAGGCAATTTTACGGGGCCGCGACAGATAATCCTAATCTGAGGGTGTTTTGGGGGTCCTATTTTTTGGAGGTTATTATGGGAGATCAGACGGTCTAATTTTAACATATCATACATCGTTGGAATCAAATTTTTGAGCACTATCCATCCGTACGATCACTTTTCGACCTGATTCCTTCGTATATGCCATGTCATAATCAAATCCTTTTTTCTCCAATTCTAGGGTTGCTGGGGTTTTGGGGATTAGACCACCTTAGTCAATCATCTCTGTAGATTGGAAGTAAATGGCCATGTCCATGATTCGTGAGTCATCATAGCCGAGGAGGGTGACAAAATTGGGTGGCTACAACCAAGGTGTATGAATCTGACCAGATGCAATCTGCATGAATCAGTCACATCCATAACATCCAATCATATATTATTAGCCATCACTGTAATACCGACCTCTGAGCCCACAATACTGGATCCTCCCCCCTTGGCCACACCATGCCTCAGACCATCGATGTTACAATCACTACCATTCATCACACATCATACTATACATATCCTCTGACCTCTAGGCCCACGGTAACGGAATGTACCTCAGCCATACTGTGCCCTAAACCGTCAGAGCCACAGTCATAACTATACTACTGACCTCTGGGCCCATGGTACCTGAAAGAATCTCAACCACATTGTGCCCTAGACTACCATCAATATCATAGTTACAACTGTAGATCTCATTCATAGAACCACAATAGCTTATCTCACTTACCTCTGCAGTCCAAAACCACTCCATAGCCTCATCCTTTCATATTCATGGATTAGTAATATTAACAGAAGATCACAAAAACAAATAACAACATGCATGGCATAAATGTCACCATTCACACACATGTATGATTCACACAAAATAGAAAAGAATGCAGAAACACTCCATAAAATAAAGTCAAACACCCACTCACCTCAAAACCCGAATCACAAGTGTGATAGGATTCCCGCAATCGATTTCGTATCCTCGCCCAATTATTTTTAGGTTCATAAACGAATGTGTATCATTTTATTAAACATTCATAACACCTAATATGGCTATGTATAGGTTCACTGTTGAACCCAAAATAAGTCCTAAAGTCCAATGTATTAATCCAACTAAGTTCTCGGAAAAGCCCTCGAATTACCCTTACCCATAGGGCTAAATTGGGTAAACAATGTAGGGAACATAACCCACAAGGCAGGGAACTGTCTAGCAAAATTGGGGCTGATTTGGGCTTAAAACACCACAACCGGTGGGAGACAACCATCTGGCTGCTTGCCCAACCAGTGGGAGGGAATCTGCCTGCAACTTTACATGTTGTTCTGCCAAGAAACTTGGCTTGGGCTGCCCACGGCCAATGGGTATTGACCATGGCAACATGGGGAAGGTGTTATATGGCCTCTAAGGTCATTTTACAACCTCTAAAGCACCCAATTACAGTAGTTAGAATTTGTATAACAATATATTACCAAATTCTCTAAACAAAATTCAGAATTGGATTTGAATTGGGTAAATCGGGTGGCTGCAACCATTTTCCCCAAAATTCACTATTCAATTCAATTCAATTGAATGGAATACAGTATCCCCGGTCTAGTTTCAGTCCCAATTCAGCCCAATATTGGGTTTTGTAGACAACCAATTTTTTCACCCTCCCTTGGTTATGATGACTTATGGATCGTGGACATGACCTCTCACTTTCAATCGACAGAGATGACAACTGACTAGGTAACCTAACCTTGAAACATTCCATACTCACTCAAAAACCCTAGAAACCCCATACAGGAGAAAAGAATGGTCCAATTATGACTTCTCAAATATGAAGGAATCCGGTCAAAAGGGACCACACGGATGGATAGTGCTCGGAATCACGATTCCAACAATATATGGTATGTCAAAATCGGACCATTAGATCTCCCGTAATCATTCCCAGAAGATAGAACATGCACACCCACACCTAGCCATGAGCACCGAAACCCCGCCTATGCGAGCACCATGCACACCCACACCTAGCCATAAGCACCCAAAACCCGGCCATGGAAGCACCCAAACCCTGCCCATGTGAGCAACATGCACACCCACACTTACCTCATGTGCCCCTAGCCCAGCCCATGCATGCTTTGCCCCTCACTACACACGGCCCCACCCCTCATTGCGGGTGGCCTCGCCCACATGCACACGGCCCTACCCCCCTGCGTGCGCCCCTGCCCCTCGTGTGTGCACACCCACCCCTCCTGCACTTGGCCTAACCCTTTTACTTGTAGCCCCGTGCTCGTGCATATGTCCCCTCCCCTCCTGCATGCACCCTTGCCCACCTGCACATGGCCCCACCATCCTGTTATGTGGCCCCGCACTCGCCTGCGTGCTCCCATTGGTGATTGATATCCTCACTCCGATGATCAAATTTTGGTTGAGATTCCTTCTTCACCTGGTTGCGTACTCCATATGCCCTACTAGCATACGCTACATCGTGACCTCCCATTGGCCAAGAAAGCATCATGTTCACTCCATTGGCCAAAAATGCATCATTTTCACTCCATTGGCCAAAAAATCATCTATTTCCCCATTGGCCAAAAAATTACTTCCTTCACCCCATTGGCCAAGAAAATCATCTTTTCACCTCATTGGCTAAGAAAAGCATCTTTTTATCCTTTTGGCTGAGGAAATTCATCTTTCACCCCAGTGGCCTAAAAATCTACTTTTTTACCCCGTTGGCCAAGAAAATCTACTTTTTACCCCATTAGCCAAGGAAATCCCTATTCCCACCCCATTGGCCCAAAAAATCTATAAATACCCCCTCCCTTTGGTTTTTGACATTCAAGCCTCCTAGTGAGCACCCTTTGTAGAGAAGCTCTACCCCTCTCTCCCCTCCCCGTTTGAAGTTCTTCAAGTCTTTGAAGCAATCTTCAAAAGATTCGAATTGTTCTTTGGGCCTTTGAAGTTCTTCAATCATCCAATATTTTCCAAGTGAGCATCCCTTGTAACAGAAGCTCTGTCCTCATTTCCCCCATTGAGGTTCTTCAAGTCTTCGAAGCAATCTTCATAGATTCGAAGTGTTCTTCAGGCCTTCAAAGTTCTTCAATCATTCGAATTCTTCAAGCCTTAGCATAGCCCTCCCATAACCTATTTTTAGCTGAAGCTTTGCCAAAGTGCCACCTCAGCCTAGCCCTCCCATAGTCTATTCCCAGCGGAAGCTCTGTCGGAGTGCCACCTCAGCCAAAATCTGGAAGTTGCCCCTCCCTAGCTGAAGCTCTGCCGAAGTGACACCTTGACCTAAGCCCAGAAGTAGCCTTCCCTAGCCAAAGCTCAACCAAAATTCAAATTTGAAAGTAACTATTCCTAGTTGAAACTGTGATACCCTACTCTCTAAACCCAGTTTAATATCTCGGTTGGTTCGATTTGGTCTTGCAGGACCTGAACCTGAGTGAGCCGAGGTGAGTACCTTATGGAACATGATGACAAGGGTGACTTTGAACTCAGGTTGGCCAGATGAGTTGGAGTTGGTTCCTAGTGTGGTCCTTGTGCCCAAGGCATGCACTTGCACGTATCACTGGGCCATGTATGCATAATAAAGATACGTGGTTGTATTCTATGTTAAGTACACGTGTTAATCGATTACCAAGAGTGGAATACATGTCGAGGCCGAGGCCCATTGAAAATCCTAATGATTCGGCTATGTTTTGGCCAATTAGTGGGTGGTCATAGATGAGTCGGACCCACCAGTGTGACCTACCACTCTGATCTTTAGATATTTTGACCCCACTATAAATAACATTTGTTACTTTCTTCACCCTTATTTATTGTTTTACATGGTGGGTGAGAAAAGTAAAGAAGAGAGAGAAAAGGAGAGAGAAGGAAAGAAGGAAGAAATGGGGAAGAAGATGATCATTGTGTGTCACCGGGTCAGACCTCTTGAATTTGACACCGGATTAGCGACCCTCATCTCGAGATCTATGTTTTGAGGTGAGTAAAGACGGTATTTCTTAAACCCTCATAAAACCCTAAGTGAAATCCTACGATTTGGGTTGGAATCCTTTAGATCTTGTTAATCTCTCTTGGGAATGTGAATCTAAGGTTTAATAAAGAACCTACATGTTGTTTATGAATGATTTTGAGGAAGAATTTGCAAGATTTGTGAAGCATTTGTTGATCACTTGAGCTAAAGTGCAAATTTAAGGTTTTCAAAGTGTTCTTGAGCAAAGAGGTAAAACCCAAGCTTGGAACTTTGAATCGATCCTAGATCTATGTTTGCATCATGATATAGAACCTTAGATTTATGGAAAGTGCGGTCGAATTTACCCATGGTGGTTTCCCCAAGGTGTGATGAAGGATGGGAGTGAATAGTAAAATCCCAGTTCTGATTGGTGGGTGCCCTAAAAGTGATGGACCCACCAATCCGAGCCCACCGATCTAGGTAGCGCCCCTTGGTCGAGCGACGAGCTAGACAGGTGGGCACCTGGCCTGCCACTCTTGGCTCACCGTCCAGGTAGTGTCCCTAGATCGACAAGAGAGCTAGGACTAGTGGGTGCCTTGCCTGCCGGTTTACCTACCAATCCGAATTTTTAGGTTCCGATTGGGCCCAAATTTGTTGGGCAAGCTACTTTTATGGTTCTAAACGCATTGTGTCACACCCCATTCCCAGTAGACCCAACTTACCATTAGGAATACTGGCAGTGTAAGTAAGACACACACATGTCTTACCAATCTACCAGGATCTCTGATAGCAGTACCTTAACATTTTCACAATCTCACATTACAAACCAACATAAACAGCGGAATCAGAGTATAGTAGCAGAATTATAAGTAAAATGGGGAAACATCTAATGGTAATATAATAGAAATAACTGAGTTATTCTGTTACATTCATCCATGACATATAATATAATCTCAAAAAAATATACAACCCACAGCTATATCCAAAAGTATCAAAATATGATGTACAATCTCACAGTGAGGCGTAAGCATAGTGATCGCAAGCACAGTCCCGATTGTGCTCCTCCACTTCTGGCATCCACCAGTCGCTCACACCATACTCTGACCCAGAAGATACTGGGTCACCCACCATTGGCACCATGGTACCTGCATCATCATCTAAAAAAGGGTGTATACGTGGGGTGAGCTTTCCAACTCACTCATTGAGGGGTGGGGTCAAACACATCCAAACAAGATGATAGCAGTAATAATTTATGATGCACGGTTGCAGAAATTAAGCACATAGTCCATGATGCTTGTAATGCAGTTCATTATTTATTATCCACCTAACTATACAAACTAAGTCTGGTAAATGCTACTACGACGCATTAGGCTATTGATGAGCACAATAATGTGTGAAATCTTAGGGATATAAGTGTACATTTTGCCCCACTTTGGATAGTACTACTTTTATTTTTCTTATTTTTTTTAGTTTCTAAATCTACAAGAGAAAGTGCTTAAAGTGAATCAAGAACCAGTCCAAAGGTGGGACCCACTCATTGGTACCACATCCTCTCTCCTACAAAATCCTGAAGATTATTTTCTCTCCTTGCCACCTCACAAGATCTTGAAGATGCTATGCAGAGATTCCTTAATGATTTAATCAAGATTGCAAGATATTGGTGAATTGTAAGAAAATAATAGAATTTGTTAATTATGGAAATAGATTCTCTCTTTCCTCACACAATATCTCAGAGAATGAGGATTTTTACCAAGATTTAATTTAATTTTATTTTCTTTCTTTTCTTAAAGAAGACTTGTAGAAGGAAGGAGGCAAGAAAAAAACCCTATAAAAGCCCTTCCTCCCCCCTCCTATTTTATTATTCCCCTTAGTTTATTTTCTAGTTTATGCTTAGTTTTCTTCTCTCTCTCCCTCTCTCACTCTTTAGTTTTAGTTCTTCTCTATTTTTTCTTTAATCACTTTTGTAATAGTTTTTTTATGTCAATTAATACAAGCGCTCTTTTATTCTTATTCAACCTTTTATGTTTATGATTTATGCAATTGAGTTGTAATTTTTAAAGTTATAGTTCTAGGCTTAGATCTAGGTGACAAGATAACGAGCCATGGAGCATCTTTTTTTTCAAGTTCAGTTTTCTTTTTTAAGATTTGTTTTCTCTAGTACTAGAAATTTCAGATTTGGTTTATTCTAGATCTGGTTTTTAGTACTGGTAGTATCTATTTCAAATCACTCAAGCTTTCAAATTCAAGCATTGATTCAAGTAAGTAGGCTCCTTCAGTAGTCTTCTCCTCCTCCCTCTCATTCCCTCTTCTGACTACCCTTTCTTTCTTAATTTAGGATTTTAATTTCAGTCATTACATTATTGCTATCCCTTTCCCCCAATGTTCATGGCTAGTGTATGTGTTGGCTTTGCCCCTCCTAGCCATAGAACTATCAATTTATAATTTTTTATTTTAATTGTCTCCCTTTCCCTAAAGCCAAGTAGAGTAACCCTTGTAAGAGAGACTCTCTGGTCAAGTAGGGAAGCTCATATTATAATGCATCCCTCGGGCTAAATAGAGAAACCTACTTGTGAGTTTCTCTCTAGCTTTCTCCCCTTTCTTTTACTTTATTTTTATTTCAGTATTTTTTTTCCTTTATTTATTTATTTATTTTTTTTAAATTACGTGTGTTATTTATTTTCAGTTATTTATTTATTTAATTTTAATTGCGTGGCTTGCGTCTTTAAATTCTTAGATGACGAATGGTTAGGACGTTAGTTTAGATACATATGTTTAGGACGGTAATTAGAATTAGATCACAATCATTAATCGATTCACTTTCGCATTATTAAAAGAAATAAAAAAATAAAGTGGCTGCTCTCCCTGTGTTCGCCCTGTAGCTACACTGGTTCATATGCTTACGGTTATATTTTAAATCCCAACAGTTGTATCCCTCGTCTCGAAGATGACATCGACTATGCAGTGATACAAACCCTAGCCATGATTAGAAGCCTGTAAGTCCTCGTATGCATCCATGGGTCACCCAGCAAACCACTGATAACCCCCTCCTGGTAGTCATGGCACCGGTAACACATCAGCCATGCTGGACAAGTTCTCGCCTCTGGCAACAATCACATTGTACCACGGGAGTGGCACTTCGGAAAGGCACATCAAACATATCACAATGGGTTATTCAACACCTCAGCCCCTGTTGCCAAGGGTGCTTAGCATAGGGAGTGATACCTAACCATATATATACTACATGCCTTCATAATGATATAGTTAGTATGGATTACACGATACTAAAGAGACCTCGACTACAAAGTGTAATCCATTTCCAAATACAGTCCCGAGTACATGATACCAGCTAGACCTTGGCCACAAAGTGTAACCTGAGACCGTTTACCTAATCTGAAATACATATCACAGTTGAGTATGGACTATGCAACACCGGTAAGACCTTGGCCATGAAGCGTATCCATTTCCAAATGCAGTCCCACGGTACACTATACCAACGAGACCTTAGCCACAAAGTGTAACCCATGACTACAACTAACTCTAATGCACATAATCAATGCATGAATGCACCATACATATGGCAATCACAACACTAGTACCACCTTGGCCACACCAGACTCTGTCTCACACACACAACCAGACATACAGTGATCACGGTACTGGTACCACCTTGGCCACACTGGATCTCGTCATACATCTCCATACAATTCATATCATAAATCGTAAATAGCAAATATAACATATCATCATCGCATTTGAAAAATTACAATTAATCATATAATTCTAAGCATGTGACCAATTTAATAATAATAAACATTTTCAAAAATAAACACAATCCATCCCTCACCTTGTTGATCTCTGTTTGTTTTAGGGTTCAAGTAAGGCCACCGATCAATCCAATCAATTCTGGCTTCAGGGCATGTGTGTGTCACTGTCCTAGACATAAAGGGAATCGTACATTATTACGCATCAGGAACATCGGGAGGGACCTACACAAGTTACCCCCAAAATGTGCAGACAATATCTCCTAATGACAGTAATGTCACCAGAAACAACCATCAAAAACCGGGCATTTTCAATAGAAATATCAGACTTGTTTCCAGTGGAGGTGACAGAGAGCACATAATGCTCCATACCCACTGGGAATATGCCACCGAAAATAGACCTAGTGGATCCAGTGGGCTGTTTTTGGTAGTGGTTCAGGTCAGTCCAACTAATTTGGGGTTTTTTGGCTCGTGCCCAATTACCGGGATTTGTTCTATGGATTTTGTAGGGGATGTTCCTAGAATCATTCTAAGCCAAGAAAATTCTAATTCCATGGAGCCATTTGGGAGATTCATCGATGGAACGATCGAAATCCTAGTTGGTCTTTTGGTATTACATGTTGTCGGAGCTCATCGGGCTTGGTTCGAGCTTAGCAACAACACCGGGAGGTTAGAACACTCATCCTACAACCTTAACATGGTCTGTACACCAAGATTCTATCCATATTTAGCTTTTCCTAGGCTGAAATTAAGAGAGAGAGTGGTATGGGAGGTTGTACTTACCTTCGGCAGCTATTCTGGCAACAAGGCGGCAGCCTACACTAAGGTATGACTCCAATCCCCTTTTCCTTCCTCTTCTTCTTCTTTCCTCTCCTCCTTCTTTCCTCTCCTACATTGGGAACAAGGGAAATGAGGAAATGAATCCTCATTTCCCAACTTATAACTTAAGTGGGCCTTAGGGTCTATTTGTTTTGGACCTCTTTTGAACCAATGGGGTTAAAATGAAATTTGGGGCATAAGGACCCGCACATTTAGGTCCATAAGGTGCAACATCAAGAGGAAGGTGAAGAGAATGATTTGGGATCATCTGAAACCATTTACGATGCGAGTGGCGGGAACCACAGGCATCAGAACCTCGACAACAGCCTACCAACCCATGGGAAATAGGCACCGGATTCAAGCCTAGGCTGCTTCCAATGGCTTGTTTTTGGTGGCCAAGATAGCTTGTTGTCCCATGGTTAGCCTTACATAAATGGTTGCCTTCGGCCATGCCCATGGCCTTTCGGAAATTGCAATGCATGCTGGAAATCAAGTGTGGGGAGTTAGGTCACTTACCGTCTGGGATCGGAAGGTATGAATCCCCTCTAGTTAGATAGGCATGCGATGCACAATCATATGGGGTCATCTCTACCCGTTTGGTAATGCACAACCATGAGCCAAAACCCTATCATACTTTTGATCTCTGATCTGAGGCCTGTCACAATAGTTTCAAATTGGGCTGGATTAGGTCACGGATGTAGCATCCCCCCCACCTTACAAGAATTTCATCCTCGAAATTGAATATACCTGGCAAATCAAACAATCTAGGATACTTTATTATTTCATCTTCTCGCTCCCAGGATGCTTCCTATTCGGGGTGGTTCATCCATTTCACTTTGATGAAGGAAATAGTGCAATTGCGAAGAACATGACCTTCCGATCAACAATCTTCTCCGAATACTCCACATAGGCAAAGTCCTTATCCAACTCGCGAGGTATGTAAGTCAAGACATGAGTCTGGTAAAAAATGTACTTTCTCAACATAGATACATGGAAGACATCATATGTACCTTCCAACTCTGGCGACAAAGCTATCCGGTAAGCTACCAGTCCGATCCTCTCTAGTACAACATATGGTCCCATAAACCTTGGACTAAGCTTTCCCTTCGCTGAACCGCTCACCCCTTTAACTGGGGAGACCGCATGAACACCTTGTCTCCAACACCAGATGTTTCCTCCTAACATCCGCGTGGCTTTTCTGCCTGGACTGGGTAGGCTATATCATCTTTGGACCCAAAATATACCGCTCACCAACCTCATCCCAATAGAGTGGAGTTTGGCACTTCCTACCATACTGTGCCTCGAATGGGGACATTCCAATGGTGGCCTGATAACTGTTGTTATAGGAGAACTTAATAAGAAAAATATGCTCATCCCAATTATAACTCATATGCAAAGAATATGCTCAGATTAGGTCCTCCAATGTCTGTATAGTCCCCTCCGACTGACCATCTTTCTGAGGGTGGAAGATAGTGCTGAAAGCCAACTGTGTGCCTATAGCCTTCTGCACACATGTCTAAAACTTAGAAGTGAACCTGGGATCTCGATCAAAGATGAAAATAACTGGTACACCATGCAACCTGATGATGTTATTGACATATAACTTGGCCAACTTGTCCATAGAAAATGTGATCTTGATTGGGATAAAGTGAGCTGCCTTAGTCAAGCAGTCCACAACTACCCAAATGGCATCCATACCCTTCTGTGTACGGGGTAGGCCTGTGACAAAGTTTGGTAATATTCTCCCATTTCCACTCTGAAATAGGTAGGGACTGTAATAACCTATGGGGCCTCTGTCTCTTAGCCCTAACTTGCTGGCATGTGAGGCATCTAGACACATGCGTGGCCACATCATTCTTTATTCCTTTCCACTAGTAGGAGCCTTTGAGGTCCTTGTACATTTTAGTGCTACGGGGGTGAATGGAGTATGGAGAGCTATGTGCCTCTCTCAAAACTGTGTCTCACAAATCACCTTCACTGGGCACACACAACCTCCCTTTGAACTTGAGAATCCCGCTTTCAGTCATAGAGAAATCTGGGTCCTTTTGGGTTCCTTCCTGGCGTTCTTCTATCAGCTTCTGCAACTCTACGTCAATAACCTGAGCTGTAATGATCCTATCCACCAGCCTAGGTTGTACCACCAATGTTGATAGTGACAAAGTGACACCCTCTACTAATAGCTCCAAGTCTAGCTTCCTGGCTTCCTCTAGGAGATACTCATTGGTGGTCGGTGAGGCAAGAGTCAATGACTGGGATTTCTAACTAAGTGCCATTAGGTGCCACATTGACCTTTCTTGGGTGATAGTGGATAGAATAATCATAATCCTTCATCAGTTCTAACCAACGCCTCTACCTCATGTTGAGCTCTTTTTGGGTGAAGAAGTACTTGAGGCTCTTGTAGTCACTGAAGATCTCACTCTTCTCACCATATAGATAGTGTCTCCAGATTTTCAGTGCAAAAATCATAGCTGCCAACTCCAAATCATGGGTGGGGTAGTTCTTCTCATTATCCTTCAACTAACAGGATGCATAAGCTATGACTTTCCCGTGCTACATCAATACAGAACCCAATCCCAGCTTGGAGGCGTCACTATAAACAACCATACCACCTGTACCGATCGGGATAGTCAAAACAGGAGCTGATACCAACTTTTGCCTTAGCTCCTTGAAGCTATTCTTGCAAGCATCAGACCACTCAAATTTTACACCCTTTCATGTGAGTCGGGTCATCAGAGTAGCAATGCGAGAGAAGTTCTCGATAAACCTATTGTAGTATCCGACTAATCCCAGAAAACTACGTATGTCTGCTACACTCTTGGGAGTCTCCCATTCTAGAACTACCTTTACCTTGCCTGGTTCAACCTCTATACGCTTAGCTGAAACAATGTGGCCTAAGAATGCCACTTGTGACAGCTAAAACTTGCACTTGCTAAATTTGGTATAAAGTTGTTTCTCTCTCAGCCGTTGCAGAGGTGAATAGCATGTTCCTCTGTACTCTTGGAGTAGACCAAAATATCATCAATGAATACTATCACGAACTTATCTAAGACATTATGGAACACCCGGTTCATCAAATCCATAAATGTAGCTTGTGCATTGGTCAACCCAAATGACATTACCAAGAATTCATGTCCATACCTTGATTTGAAGGTTGTCTTACTGACATCACTATCCTTGATCTTAAGCTGGTGGTAGCTCGATCTAAGGTCGATTTTGGAGAATACCTTAGCACCCTGCAACTGATCATATAAATCATCTATCCTTAGCAAAGGATACCGGTTCTTGATGGTCATCTTATTAAGTTCCTGGTAATTGATGCACAATCTTATACTCCTGTCTTTCTTCTTGACGAATAATACCGGTGCCCCCCATGGAGACACACTAGGTCTAATGATTCCCTTCTTTAGAAGGTCTTGAAGTTGCACCTATAATTCCTTCAACTCTGTGGGGGCCATGTAGTGAGGGGCCTTTGACACTGGTGCCAAACCGGGGAGTAGATCTATAGAAAACTCTGTCTCTCGGTCCGGGAAAACCTATCAAGTCATCCAGAAATACATCGAAAAATTCCCTCACCACATCTAGCTGGGTCAATGGCCTAATCTATACCTCAGTATCCATCACATATGCTAAGTAGCCTTGACATCCCTTATCTAGTAGCTTCTTCATTTGGAGTACGGATATGATAACTTTCTTAGGTTTCTTGGGCTTATCCCCTTGGAACACAAACTCATCATCATCACGAGGTCTAAAAATGATAGTTTTTTCTGCACATAGCACACTGGCTCTGTATTTGGATAAACCAGTCCATTCCTAATATCACATTGAAGTCAGTCATATCCAACTCAATCAAGTGAGCATTCAACTCATGATCACCTATGATCACTGGGCAAGGCTCATAAACATAGTTCAAATCCACCACACTTTTTGTAGGGGTGCTCACAGCCAAACATTGAGTCAGTCCCTAAGGTGGAATTTTCATCTTCTTCGCAAATGCCAGTGACACAAATGAATGTGAGGCTCATGAGCCAAATAACACATGTGCAGGCAATAATGATATCAGTAATGTACCTGTCACTACACCAGGTGCAGCCTCGGTATCTTCTGCAGTTATAGCAAACACTCTACCCTATGGCCTTTGGCCCTATAGGGGCTATGCTGGTCTAGAGGTTGAATATGTTTGCTGGGGCCTAGGAGGCATAGTATAGGGTGTATCACCTGGCCTTCGGTGGGGGCATGTCCTCGCCATATGGCCCAGCTGATCACAATGAAAGCATCTCAGGCTAAATCTCGAAGACTAAGATACTGCACTAGATCGGGAGGGCTGGGAAGTCTGACTAGCATCATGCCTCCTAAATTGTACTGGAGTTGGGTTGACATAAGGCACTTGAAAACGTTTGTTGCCTACCCCTAGAATCAATAGATCCCATTGGCCTCTTTCCCATTCCTCACTGAGCCGTGTAGTTGTCCCTATGCCAGTCTTCAATAGACTTGGCCACTTGGACCACCTCAGCATAGGTGTGCAGTTTCAACCCCATAATGGTTGACCCAATACCTGACCTTAACCCTTTCTCAAACCTTTTCACTTTAGCCCTATCACCTCTAAGATGTTTAGGAGCAAAATGGAATAGCTCCTCGAAGCACTGCTGATACTCGAGCACAGACCGGGAACCTTGAACCAACTGAGAGAACTCACTCTCTCCCCTATCCCAGAAGCTTTTCAGAAAATAGTTCTTAAAAATGCCCCTTTGAAGTCTACCCAAGTATGGTTCGGGATACTAGCCCTCAGAATAGGCTTGGTGGCACTCCACCAATCATCCGCTTCATTCTGTAACTGATAGCCCGCACACAAAATTTTCTGCTCATCAGTGTAGCCCATCAGTCTAAAAACTTTCTCCATCCCACCAATCCATCTTGATGGATACAATGGGTCTTGGCCCACCTTTGAAAAGTATGGGGGCCTAAGCCGTTGAAACTTTTCCAATATTTTTTTCAAGTGTATCCAGCCCTCTACATGGGCTTGAGCTTATTCCAGCATCGAGTCTTGCACATGCCCATATACTTGTGCCCCACCAAATGTTTGAACGGTAGCCAATCCAGTGGGTATTGGAATGAGTGCCGGTGGAGTAGGAGGTGCATGCAGTGCATTGTGGGCTTCCATTGCCGCTTGGATTCTACTATCGATCCCGGCCATAAATTAGTTTTGACTTTCTTCCATTTCCCACATCATGTTATTCATGATGGATGCCACATCCTGGGCTATAAGTATAGGCGGAGCCAGAGGGGCATTGTGGGGTCTACCTGGATTCCATATAGGGGAAGCAGGAGGCGATGAGTGTGATTGGGATCAGGATCGGGTGTTCCGGTGTGACATGATTCCTGTGAAGGAATTCGATTAGTGCACATGTATAAACAAGGTTTCATGTAAATGGGAACACATACATGCATAGTGGGTCCCACACATATACAACAGTCAAGATTAGGGCTAGGGCATGCACAAGTGGGGTCCACACATATTAGGATCCGATCGCGCATGAATCCCAAAGAGGCACACCATTAAAGGAACCAAAATAAAATTTTAGATTTGAAAAAATAAAATGATTTATTTTCCAAAATATTCCACTAGAAACAGGCACCGGAAGCATGCCCAGTGTTTCCGGCGGGTTGTTTCCGGTGGCACCAAATCTCCTATAAATAGGCTCGGGTCTTGGCTTCTTCACATAAAACCCTATTTACCCTTGTGAGAAAGGTGTGGAAACAGCCAAGAAGTATTTTGCTACCCATCCCCTACCTTCCTCTCACTATTTCTTGATCGATCGGTGCCACATTCGCATCCAAGTTATGTTTTCTCTCTCTGTAACCTAGTTTTGCGATTTTCTTCTCTGTGAGTTTTGCATTCATCCATTTAACTAGGTTTTCCATTCCAAATCTTTAGGAATCATCTTACAACGATGTCTGGACGCTGTGTACTTACCCAACGTGCTCTTGTACAAGAGAAGCAAGACACCGCTGAGCAATTCAACCCCATTCTATTCCGCTTTGTGGCTGAGCGAGAACATTGGGAAATTTTCAAGTGCCGTAATGTGGACTCAAGAGTCTATGTGAGGACCAATGACTTCCACACATTCCATCTCCATCAACGGTTTGATGAGGTTGGGTGATACCGTATCTTAAAATCCAACAAGTACTACTACCCCACACTAATCAGGCTGTTCTACTCCAACTTGCAGTGCATGAACCGGGGTACTGAAGAGATACAGATCACCTCCTATGTGAAGGAGGTGGAGATTTCCTTTGAAATGGGCCAGTTGGCCATTATTCTGATGGTCAGCAATGTCGGTGACCTAGTATACTGCCCGCCTCGAACTCTGGCATTTGAATTTTAGAGTCCTGATACATTTTAGAAGATCGATGACATGCTGACTAAGGAAGAAAAGGGATGGAACCATTCAGTTAACTATTTTGCTACCCCAAAGGTTATCTGCTGTGCGATTCAGCTGAATGTCCTCCCCACTTGCGAACATTATGATGAGGTATCCGCCCTGCAAGCCTATGTGACATACTGCGTATATATGGGGGCATGGATATGTCTCCCTTATCTCCTTATGTGGACCATGGTACTTCGGTCCAAAGGAGTGGATTGCCAAGTGGGAAGCCTATGCTATGGAAGGATACTCACTGACATCTTCCGCCGCTTTTGGGTAGACATGGAGGGAGAGGCTCATTTGGGTGAAGAGGTCACAAACTTTAACCAAGATTCTTTGAGAAAAATGATCATAGATCTATGGGAAGTGACTCCTGTTCCAGGAGAGGGTCAGCAGCCTATGGAGGTAGAGGGTGGCAGTTCCGGTGATGTTGGTGGTGCAAGAGGAGAAGCTGCTGGGGTTGGTGGGACTCCACCACTTGACCCCCAGGCTATGGGTTCTATAGCGGCTTCTACATCTCAGAGTACTAGGGGTGCGAGGTCTTATGGTCTCAATGATGTTATGGCCCATCTAGATACCACTATATCACTGATGAGGAGCATAGATGGTTGCCTCGAGAGCATGGACATGACCTATTATCTTATAGATAATAGAGTGGCCTCCCTAGAGGCACAGATGCAGGCAATGCTCTTCCATCTCGATATTCTGGTGCCTCCTCCAGCAAGGCATGGTTCGAACCAGGCTCAGGGCTAAGGACAAAACCAGCAGCAGCAGCAAGTGTACTGGCATATTTTCCACAGTAGCTTTTCTAGGATTTCCATTTTCACATTTTATTTGAGTTTGATGTTTTAGGTTTAGTTGAACTTTTACATTATGACATTTTCTTCAGTTGTTTAATTATCCTAGACTTAGGCTAGTTAGGATTTCCTGCTTTTAGTACTTTATTTTTCTTATGAAAGTATAAGTTGTGTATTCAAGTTCTCTATTATAATGAAATGGCTTTAACACCTATACATGTCTCCTAATTGTGCAATTTCTATTTTTATTGTCTTGAGATTATTATTTAATCCTAATTTCCCCAAAATTATGGTTTGGTTGAGATTGTGAGTTAAGGCAGAGCATCACGCTCTGATACCATAGCTATCACACCCCATTCCCAGTACACCCAACTTACCATTAGGAATACCAGCGGTGTGAGTAAGACACACACCTGTCTTTCCAATCTACCAGGATCTCTGATAGCAGTACCTTAACATTTTCACAATCTCATATCACAAACCAACATACGCAATAGAATCAGAGTATAGTAGCAGAGTTATCAGAAAAATGGGAAAACATCTAATGGTAATATAATAGCAATAATTGAGTTATTCTGTCACACTCATCCATGACATATAATATAATCTCAAGAAAATATACAATCCACAGGTATATCCAAAAGTATCAAAATATGATGTATAATCTCACGGTGTGGCATAAGCACAGTGATCGCAAGCACAGTCCTGATCGTGCTCCTCCGCTTCTGGCATCCACTAGTTGCTCACACCATACTCTGACCTAGAAGATACTGGGGCACCTACCATTGGCACCACGGTACCTGCATCATCATCTAAAAAAGGGTGTATACATGGGGTGAGCTTTCCAACTCGCTCAGTGAGGGGTGGGGTCAAACACATCCAAACAAGACAATAGCAGTAATAATTTATTATGCATGATTGCAGAAATTAAGCACATAGTCCATGATGCTCGTGATGTAGTTCATTATTTATTATCCACCTAACAGTACAAACTAAGTCTGGTAAATGCTACTACAACACATTAGGTTGTATCCCTCATCTCGAAAAATACATCGACTACGCAACGATACAAACCCTAGCAATGATTAGAAGCCTGACAGTCCCCGTATGCGTCCATGAGTCACATAGCAAACCCCTGATAACCCCCTCCTGGCAGTTATGACACTGGTAACTCATCGGCTACACCAGATAAGTTCCCTCCTCTGGCAACAATCACATCGTACCACGGGAGTGACAGTTCAGAAAGGCACATCAAACATACCACAATGGGTTATCCAACACCTCAACCCCTGTTAGCAAGGATGCATAGCATAAGGAGTGATACCTAACCATATATATACTACATACCTTCATAATGATACAGTTAGTATAGATTACACGATACCAGAGAGACCTCGGCCACAAAGTGTAATCTATCTCCAAATACAGTCCTAAGTACACAATACGAGCGAGACCTTGGGCACAAAGCGTAACCTGAGACCATTTACCTAATCTAGCATACATATCACAGTTGAGTATGGACTATGCAACACCAACAAGACCTCGGCCATGAAGCGTATCCATTTCCAAATGCAGTCCCGGGGTACACGATACCACAAAGGACAATCCAGAGGTAATTGAAGAGGCTATAGTTGATCTTCTCAAAGCAGTAACCACATTGGCCATAGGGGAATAGATCAAAGAGCACATCTCCCTAATCCACATAGGGAGTGACACAGAGGATGATGAATCAAGACTGGTCCAACTTCGAGCCAGTGATGTCTCGACCAACCCTATGGAAATCTTTCTATCCATACGCTCTGAATACTATGAACATTTGGATGCTGGAGAATTTGATGGTCTAGAGGAATCTGATGAAGAACCAAGTGAGGGGGAAATCAGTGAAGAGGAGGATGATGACGACAATGATGAGGAAGGGAATGAAGATGAGAAGGATGGAGATGACTCTGATTCTCAAAAGGATGATGAGTATCTAGATTGGGATGACTACTAAGGGCCTTGGTTCAATGATAATGATGATGAGTCAGAATATTACTTATCAGATCACCAGACATGTTTCTCAGTCTATGCTATCGGTGGTGATGACCTAATAGCTGATCCGATAGGTGGCATTTACCCTTCCCTCTGTATTGGGGGGAGATGATTCTACATCATATTTTAAAAGTGATGAAGGATCTAGAGAGCCAATGCAAGTTTATCTGGATGAACCAGAATCCGCATTAGAGATGGAAGAAAAGCTAAATGAAATATCCTCTAACACATTGAGATTGCAAGAAAGGGTAGAAGAAATTGATAACATGCTGGGTGAAGTAACTGTCAGTAATCGTTACTACTGCAAGCAGTTGGATGATCTAGAGGAAATAGAGCCAGACAATACATTCGCAGAGGTAGTAGACACTGCATTCCAACAACTTTCTAATGTAATTAAAAAGTTACGAGCCAAGGTTGTGGATATTTGTGGAGGACCTCGACTTCCCACCCTAAGTAGGGAGGGGGAATCAAAGGAAGAGGATAATTCCATGGTAGGGATAATCACCATAACAAATAGTGATGATGAAGACTGTTATCCCACAGAGATTATTATAAAGAAACCTGTCAACGTGATAGAAACTAGAAGTGGAAAAGACTACAAGGGCAAGGCTCTAGTAGTAGAATAGTCAAGGGCTAATGAGGCCAGAACTAGCACTGTGAGGAAAGAGCCAGAGAACCCAGTCTTAGCTCAGCTCAAGAAGTCCCAAGCAAACATCTCAATTTGCGGATTATTGATGGCATCCCCTCACACCGTGAAGCAGTCTTAAAATCTTTCACTAATGTGCTAGTTCCATCGAGATAAAATACGACACATCTCACACATATTGTAGGGGCAACATATGCGGTAGAATGTCTTGACAAGGTGGTTCCCTAGGTTCTTATTTACAACGGGTCCGCTTTGAATGTGCTGCCCTTGAGATCGGCAAAGAGTATTGGCATCAACTTGGAAGAAATGAGGCCGACAACCCAAACCATACGGGCATATGACAATACCAAGAGGAAGATCCTTGGCATCATTATCTTTGCTGTAAAAATTGGCCCGGTAAAGTTTGATATTAATTTCCAAGTCATTGATATACCAGTAGCTTTTAACATGCTCTTGGGAAGGCCTTGGTTGCATCCTGCGAAGGCAGTGTCCTCTAGTCTCCATCAAAAAATAAAGTTATTCATGAATAAAAGATGATCATAGTAGCTGGAGATCCTGAAGTGGTTAATACCTTGGCCAATATTGAAAATGGGGAAGAACAAGACCAAGAAGTCTAACTAAGTGGTTTTAAATTAGACCCAACTTGTGCAGCTATTGCCAAAGAAGTTCCAAAGGAAGAAATCCCTACTAACTATGAAGCCATCTGGAGTCCTCCAGTGAATCAGATGATGAAGAATATGCAATATTTTCCTGGCATGAGACTAGGGAAATATAATCAAGGAGTTCCAAAGTAGCCTAGTCTGGCAGTAAACAAAGGAAAGAATGGTCTTGGGTACACTACTCTGACCACCAAGGGGTATAAAGTGTTGAGGATGACTAGGAAGATCTCCGTCTCTTACTACCCTACTCTCAATGGGTATTTTGTAAAAGAAGGAGAGGATTTTCCCTTTTGCAAAAATGTGGAACCATGGTTTGATGAAACCACTGCAAAGATGCAACCAGGATTTGAAGTATTTTTCGAAGATGAGTTTGACTGGGTAACTCATGAAGTGGAACAATAGAAAATGCTAGTCTATGAAAGTGATCAAGATAGTTGCATCATTGGGATATTGGAAATTGCATTGAATAAGACTAGGTCTTCCTCTGGTGACCCTACAACATTGATCTAATCAAAGGAGGCACAAAGTCCTCGAGTCCTCCTGAAAAGAGAATGGGAAAAGAAGATAAGGCTCACTAGAGTCTATCTCTTCCCATTGATTTGAAAAGCTACATTTGCTCCCTCCTACAAGAACCAAGAGCCCAAAAGCTACATGAGCTCAAGCCTCGTCCTTTCAGAGGAAGAAGTGAGTATGCAAAGCAAAGAAGAACACAAAGAATGATGGTTTGTATGTACTGTGCCCGAACCAACTGCAACAAGAAGGCTCATGAAGGTGGTCAAAGATGTGACCTAGGCACCAGAATGGAATCCCTCAACAGGCTCGAAAAGATGGACTTTATAGAAAAAGGATTGAGCAGTCTCCACCAATCTTCACCCCAGAGAAAGTTTGACTTCTGAGAGCACGAGATTGACCAGTTGGTATTCGTGAAGAAGTGGACACCTATCTAAAAGAACCATTACGCCACTGAAGAAGCAGCAACAACTTTTTCAGAAGGAGAAGAAGACCCTTTGCCACACCTCCTCATCCATCAAGCCACTGAACCACTCCTGAACTGGACAAATATTAGAGAAAACTTCAAGTTTGCTCATGCTATTGAGTCAACCAACCTGAATACCCCTGGTTGAAGTACCCCCAATGGTTGGCCAACATTGTACCAGTACCGAAGAAAGATGGCAAGGTACAAATGTGCGTGGACTTCTGAGATCTTAACAAAGTAAGCCCTAAAGATGACTTCCCATTACCTCACATTAATGTATTGGTGGATAATATGGTTGGGCATGCTTTGTTATCATTTATGGATGGATTCTCAAGATACAACAAATAAGCATGCACCTAGAGGGTCATGAGAAGACTGCCTTCACCACTCCGTGGGGAACCTTTTGTTACAAGATGATGCCTTTTGGACTGAAGAACATTGGGGCAACTTATCAGAGAGCAGCTATGGCCATATTACATTACATGATGAACAAAGATGTGGAAGTCTATGTGGATGACATGATAGGAAAGTCAAAAGATCAGAAGGGGCATATTCCCATGCTAAGGCGTTTCTTTGAAAGAATCAAGATATCAGCTGAAGTTGAACCCTCAGAAATGTGTATTCGGGGCAACAATGGGAAATTTATTAGGCTTCTTAGTGAGTGAAAGAGGCATTGAGGTCGACCCTATCAAGATCAAGGCAATTCAAGAAATGCCCACATCTCGGACTGAGAAGCAAATACGAAGATTTTTAGGTCACATCCAGTATATTAGCAGGTTCATAGCTCAGTTGACTACCATCCGTGACCCATTTTTTAAGCTGCTGAAGAAGGATCAGCCCACATAATGGAATGATATATGCCAACAATATTTTGACAAGATCAAGGGATACGTCACGAACCCACCAATATTGACACCGCCGGTGGAAGGAGAACCACTTCTGTTGTATCTATCTATGGGAGAATATTCCATGGGCTCTTTGCTAGCACAGAAGGAGACAAAAAAGGGGGCAGAGCATGTCATATATTACCTCAACAAGAAGTCCCTAGAATATGAGACACGGTACACATCTTTAGAAAGAACCTGTGCTGCGTTAATTTGGGCAACGAAAAGGTTACAACATTATATGGTTTCCTATCCAGTGCACTTGATCTTAAGAATGGATCCCATCAAATACCTCTTCGAGAAACCAACCTTAATAGGAAGGATGGCCAGTTGGTAACTTTTACTATCAGAATTTAACATCACCTATGTTACTCAGAAATCTATCAAGGGGCAGGCCATAGCCGATCATTTGGCTACCCACCCCATAGAAGATGGAAGATCCTTAGATGATGCCTTTCTCGATGAAGGAATCACAACAATAGAGGAAGAAGACACGGTTAATGAATAGCAGTTATTCTTTGATGGGGCAGCCAATCAAAAGGGATGTGGTGCGGGAATATTGCTTGTCACTCTTCACGGCCTTTATTTGCCTTCATCATTTCACCTCAACTTCCCCTGTACCAGCAATATTGCCAAATATGAAGCTTGTGCTTTGAGACTCAAAACTACTTTGACTATTGGTGTGAAAAGGATCAAGGTTTGTGGTGATTCATCCATTGTCATTTGCTAGACACAGGGAAAGTGGAAAACTAGAGAGGAAAAGCTGAAGCCATATCAAGAACATTTGGAAGAAGTGATTGAACATTTTGAGAAGATCTCGTTTGAGTACTTTCAAAGAGATAACAATAGGTTTGCTGATGCCCTTGCAACCTTGGCTTCTATGGTAGAATGCAACCCTAAGGCTAGGGTTCAATCATTCTTGGTAGAACAAAGAAGCAGACCCAGTAATCAGAATTCAATGAACTCTCTCACTGTGGATGGTCGGTCTTGGTTTACTCACATAGTGGATTTCATCAGGGAAAGGAAGTACTAAGTTAAAGCAACTGATAGAGAAAAGAAATTTCTAAGAAGATATGCCACCCAGTTCATTTTTCAAGAGGATCTGTTATACAAGAGATCCTTTGATGGAATACAATTGTTGTGTGTGGATGATGAACAAGCTACAATCATTATAGATGAAATTCATCAAGGTATTTGTGGACCCCGCATGAATGCCAAGATGTTATCTAATAAGATCCACAGGCTGGGATACTACTAGAACACCATGGAAGCAGATTGCGTGGGCTTTGTTAAGAAATGCCACAAGTGTCAGATATTTGATAATATCATATATATCCCGCCAACAGAGTTGCATTCGCTCAATTCATCTTGGCCATTCTCCATTTGGGGCATCAACATCATTGGAAAGATTAACCTTAAGGCATCTAATGGTCACGAGTTCATCTTGGTAGCTATTGATTATTTCACCAAGTGGGTAGAAGCTCAATCCTATATGGTCTTCAAGTCTGCTAAGGTGGCTAAATTCATTCAAGAAAACATCATTAGCCGGTATGGAGTGCCTCAAGAATTAATATCAGATCAGGGATCCCATTTCTGGGGTAAGACCGACAAAATCTACACAAAGTTTGGTATTAGAAGGCATCGCTCTACCACTTACAAGCCGTAGACCAATGGGGTAGCGGAAGTAGCCAACATGAACATCAAATTCATCCTATAAAAAATGGCAGAAACACACAAGGATTGGGCTGATAAGTTACCCCTTGCCTTATGGGCATACCGAACTTCTGTACGATCCTTGACAGGGACAACCCCTTTCTCTTTGGTATATAGGGTTGAGGTGGTTCTACCCATAGAGATTTTGGTACCATCACTAAGGGTACTTCTTGATAGTTAGCTACCTGAAGGAGAGTGGGTGAAGGTCAGACATGACGAGCTCAATTTTCTCGATGAAAGGCATATGAAAGCCATGGATAATCTGAAGAAATACCAACAAAGAATGGCTAGGTCCTTTAACAAGAATGTGAAGCCCCGCCATATAGAGGAGGGTGAACTTGTTCTTCAAGAACAAAGAGCCCCAATTCGTGACCCAAGAGAGAAATTCAGGCCCAACTAGAGCGACCCATTCACTATTAAGGAAATTCTACTAGGCAAAGCTGTGAAACTCATAGACCACAATGGCGAAGAAATACCCGGACTGGTCAACATGGATCAACTTAAGAAATATTATGTCTGAAAGGGTGAATAGCCTAAACTATGTCAGACTTGATTCATTTTCGAGGGATACGTAGGTAACTTGACATGTGCAAGTCCGGTCTCAACCATCTAAAGGCAATAAATTGGTTCCTTGATTAATAATCAAAGTATCTTATAAGATCATCATAGTTTGTGTCCCCCAAGAATCACCATTTGGCATGCAAGGCCATTAGGTATCTGTCATCCACCCATTGGTTCATCACTTCTTATCCAGGATTCTATCCCCCAAGAATCATCACTCTGCATGCAAGGCCATTAGGTATCTATTATTCCCCTATGGTCTGTCAAACCCTTATCCCAGATTCCATCCTCTAAAAGAAAATTGCCACCCTACACCAGTTTATCAAGGCCAGTTTATTTCCCATCCTTGATCAGTAAAAAAAAAAAAAAGAGCTTGATGCAAAGGTGGTAAAGGCTTGTTTGGGTCATTAGATAATGAGTAATGTTTTGATAAATCATCATATATCTTTTGTTTGTGATGGTTTTAGGGAAAGTCATGAGCTCATTGGATGCGACATTGAGGAAATGAACCTTAGACATAAGCATAGTGGCACTAGGATTGCTAGAATCCATGAATATGTCAATGCTCAGCCGAATTGGGTGTATTGAGCTACATCACCATCTGCTCCTATAGATGCCTCAACATTGGGATGATGATCTTCATATATTTCAGTTTGGTTTGGTTGAGATCTGCCTAACTCTCAAGGAATTCCGAGTTTATATGCTATCTCCACCTAAGGGCAAGTTGATTCAACCATATTTGAAGAAAGATCATTTAGAAGAGATTCAGGACTCTTGGATGTG
>NW_024868330.1:16471-23772 GCF_013358625.1 Macadamia integrifolia | reverse complement strand
AAAAAAAAAAAAAAAAAAAAAAAAAAAAAAAAAAAAAAAAAAAAAAAAAAAAAAAAAAAAAAAAAAAAAAAAAAAAAATGAACATAGGGAAGGAAAAAGAAAAAGAAAAAGCAACATTTGTGTTTTGCAGGAACAATAGGAATAGATCTCTAGGGACCACCATCTTCATTTGTGCCATACTCGGACTTACTTATAGAAGTCATCAAGTTATTAGACATAACAATATCATGTGCTGACTGCGAACTCGCCAACTGTGTTATGAGGTCCTCAATCAGGGAGGCCTGGTCAGCATTTTGTTCCCTTAGAGAAGCAACCCACCCATCGTAGGAAGCACAAAAGATGGTCAACAAGGAGTAATAATAAAATAAATCTAAGATAAAAAAAAAATTGTGAAAATCCCCACCCTCAATACAAAATAAAAAAAAAAAAACAAATTAAAATTCAAAAAGTCAAAAAAAAAATTAAAAGAAAAAATTTTAAATCAACAATCAAAATCCAAAATTCAAATCAAGATGAAAAAATCAAAATCCAAAAGCAAACTTCAAAGTTCAAGACCCAAAATTCAAAAAAAAAAAAAAAAAAAAACAAAATTCAAAAATCAAATAAAATCAAATTTCAAATTCCAAAGTTCAAATCAAAATTCAAAATAAAAATAAAATAAAAAAAACCCAAAAATCAAAGGTCAAGAATCCAAAATCAAAGAATCAAAGATTAAAAAAAAAAATCAAGTCAAGAATCAAAGATCAAAATTCCAAAGAAAAAAAAATTCCAATTCCAATGTATGGCTAAAAAATTCTTACCACAAAATTCAAAACCCAAATCAAATTTCATGTGGTAGGTAAAATTTACATCACATTCATGTGAAAGGTGAAAATCAAATTCAAATGGAAAGTAAAACTTATGTGAAAAACAAAATTCAAATCAAATCCAAATCAAGAGCAAATCAAGATTCCAATTCAAAAGTCCAAATTTAAGATTCCAATTCAAAAGTCCAAAAGATTAAAAATCCAAAGAAGAATCGAAGAATCAAGATTCCAATTCAAAAGTCTGAATTGAAGATTCTAATTCAAAAGTCCAAATTTAAGATTCCAATTCAAGAAGTCCAAAAGATTAAAAATCGAAAGAAGAATCGAAGAATCGAAGAATCAGGATTCCAATTCAAAAGTCCAAAAGATTAAAAGAAAATGAAAGAATAAAAGGTTAAAAATCAAGAATCAATTATTAATGACTTTTACAGGTTGAAAGAGCAGCAAATTTCTTTCCTATACTTGACAGTACCAGATAGCCCAGACCGGTTCAAAAGAACCCGCCTGGAAGACCAGAAGCCCAACCTGGTTTGAAAGTACCCACCTGGAAGACCAGATAACCCAGCCCAGTTCGAAAGAACCCGCCTGAAAGACTAGATAGCCTAGCTCGATTCAAAAGAACCCACCTGGAAGACCAGATAGCCCAGCCCAGTTTGAAAGAACCTGCCTGGAAGACCAGATAACCCTGTCTGGTTCAAAAACACCCGCCTAGAAGACCAGATAGTCTAGACCAGTTCTAAAGAACCTGTCTGAAGACTAGATAACCCAGACTGATTCGAAAGAACCAATTTGGAGATCAAATTCCCTGAACTGGCACATGTGAAGCCCAGCTAAGGAAAATAAAAAAAATCAAGTACTAACATCTTTTACAGGATTAAAAGAGCAGCGAATTTCTTTCCTATAATCAACAGCCCAGGTAAGTCCCAAACTTCAAAATAGTTAAGATATATTACCTGTTGTATTTTCAACTCCGTCATTTATGAGCAAGATGACAACAATACATGCTCCGGGTGATAAAATGTGGTCGTTCTTTTCTTTGTCCTTTCGCAGTTGGCATAGGCCTTAGTCAAAGAGGGGCATTCTGTAGACACCCAATTTTGTCACCCTCCTCTGGCTATGATGAAATGTGGATCTTGGACGTGACTTCTGACTTCCGATTAACAAAGATGATGGACTAAGAAAACCTAAAAACATTCCCCTACCTAAAACCCTGGAACCCCTACGCAGGAGAGAAGAGGGTCCAATTTTGACTTTTTATATATGAAGGAATCTGGTCAAGATGATTGTATAGATGGATAGTGCTCAGAAATACAGTTTTGATGACGTATGGCACATCAAAATCAACCGTCGGATCTCCTACGATCATCCCCAAAAAATTACATTTTTCTGTATGTATACCGCGCACACTGAGAGGCCTGTGGGAAGCCTGAAAAAATCCCCTACCTGCCCCAAACACTCTAAAATTCATCCCCTACCTACCTAGATAACCCTGAAACATTACCCTACCAGAAACCTTGGAAACCCTCAAGCGGGATAGAAAAGGGTCTAATTTTGACTTTTTATATATGAAGGAATTCAATCATAATGATCGTACAGATGGATAGTGCTTGAAAGTACGATTCTGACGATATATTGTACGTTAAAATTGGACCATCAGATCTCTCATGATCGTCACCAAAAAAATCCATGACCGCACAGGCGCTGCACGCGGTGGCCAGCCCACACGTGTGCCTATTGCCTATGGCTGCTACCCATGGCTACTACCCATGGGCTACAACACATGTTGTGAGGGTAGCGGCTAGAGATGGCTATATATCCTCATCCTCTCTCCTCTCTCTCTCTTCACCTTCATGTGAGAGGGAGGGGTTCGAGTTGTGTGTGCTTCACTTGCAGGCCCCACACTGTGGTATCACTGCTTGGAGATACGCGGAGGCCTATTTTGCAAAAGTGTAAAATTCATCATTTGAGATGGGGGTTTTGATGATGGTCCAATTCGGGGATCGGGATCATGCAAATGGGGTTTGGAGTAGTCACCTAGGGTTATGGGCCTAGGACCCGAGGGTGGGCCCGATTCCTGAGAAAAGGGCCCAAAATTTGGTCTGGTCTGGTCCAGAGACTTAGGTTAAGTGTCAGGTTACAGAGTTGGGAAGGTGTTAAGCACCCAATCTACCTGATTCAACTGGTCTTCTTGCTAGATCCTTGAGAACAAACATTTTCTACAATTATTACTATTCCACATGTATGCCTAAGTTATCACACACATATACATTAATTGAATTCAAACTATTATATACACTAAAACAAGGCTTATTAGATATCTACATTATGCTTAAATCAGGAGAGAGATCATACTTGTATTTGACCCTTGTTTCGAGTTAAGAGGGGTGGGCCCCTGATTGGTACCGGCTCGGACTATCTTTCATGTTCTCTCGGCTCAAGGGAAGATGGTCTTGATCTCTAACTTCCTTTCTTGAGAGATGCTGATTGTGATAGTATCTAGGCAGAGTTCCGACTAGGAACAGTGGCTTTCGGATTTGGACTCGGATAGAGCTTCTGCTAGGGAAGGCAATTTCTAGCTTTGGATTCGAGCAGAGCTTCGACTAGGGAAGGCTATTTCTGGGCTTGGGATGAGGTGGCACTCCAGTAGAGCTTTCGCTGGGGATAGGCTAAGGGAGGGCTAGGCTGAGGTGGCACTTTGACAGAGCTTCCGTTGGGAATGGCTATTTCTAAAAATATTCTAGAGACACTCAGACAGGGGTTCGGCTAGGAAAGGTTATTTCTGAAAAGAAATAGGCCGACTTAAAAATGGATTGAAGAACTCTAAAGTCCCGAATTACTTTGAAGATCCAAACAAAGTTTTAGATCTTAACAAAGATCTCTTTATAGACCCGAAGAACCTTAAACGGGGGATTTCTATCTCAAGAGCGCTTAAGAATGCTCAAGAACACTAAAGGGAGGTGGCTCAAGAACATAATATTTTTGGCTAAAAATTGGATCTAACTAAGAATTTGGATTGAAGATCTTCAAGATCTCGATGAACACTTCGAAGATCCGAATGAGTTTTTGGATCTTGTCAAAGATCGCTCCGAAGATCAGAAGAAAATCAAGAGGGGGGAGGGGAGGAAATTTTCACTCTAAAAGGGGATTCTGGTGTGTTGATATCTTTTTTTCTAAGGGAGGGGGGTATTTATAGTTTTTTTCAGCCAAGTAGGAGAAGGGGAATCCCTTTATTCAGGGGATGGAAGGGGGGCTCTTGCCTAAAGTGAAGAGACATGATTTTTGTCCAATGGGTAAAAGGGGAGGTTGAAGGAAAAAATGGGTGGGGAGGGCTTTTGTTCAGTGGGTAAAAGGGGGTTTTTAAAAAATGGGAGGAGAGAGAAATTTTAACTAGGAAAAGGTGATTTTCAGAAAAGCGAGATGAGAGAGACAGTTTAGCAAAAAAGGCCATTTTTGGAAAAAGCGGGAGGAGAGAAGGTTTTTCCAGAATAGGCAGTTTTTTAAAAAGTAGGAGGAGAGAGAAGGTTTAGCCAAAAAAGGTAATTTTTAGAAAAGCGGGAGGGGAGAGAAAGTTTAGGCAGGTAGTGCGGGTGATGTCACGAGTGTGCGAATGCATGGGTATACGGGTAATGTGCACAATGGGTGCATGCATGCGTGGGTGTGTAGGCCACCTACGCATGGTGCAGGCACAGTGTGCACAACCATTTAGGTAAGGTATGCACGACATGCAGCAGGGGCATGCACAGCATGCAGTGGGGGTGCCCACTCTGTGCGGCGGGGGCAAGCACGAGTGTGGTGAGGGCATACACGTTGTGTAGTGGGGGCATGCACGAGTGTGGAGAGGGTGCACACACTGTGCGATGGGGGTGGGGGCATGTAGCATGCGACAGCAGTGTGCAAGGGTGTGTGCATAGCTGTGGGTCGATGTGCATGGTTGTGTGCATGGCTATGGGGCTATGTGCATGGCTATGGGGCGTGTGCATGGCTATGTGCATGGATATGGGGCTATGTGCATGGTTGAGTACATGGCATGGTTGCGTGCATGTGCTACAACCAATGGGTAGCGAGCACGCGCGTGGGCTGGCCTGTTGGCCAAAGCGCACATCACACACACGAATACAGGTTTTTCTGGTGATGATTACGAGAGATCCATCAGTCTGATTTTCTAGTACCATATTTCGTTGGAATCGTATTTTTGAACACTATTCATATGTATGGTCATCTTGACCGGATTCCTTCATATATGAAAAGATAAAATTGGACCCCTTCTCTCCCGTGCAGGGATTTCCAGGGTTTTGGGTAGGGGAATGTTTCCATCAGCACCTCTGTCGGTCAAAAGTCAGAAGTCACATCCAAGATCCAAATTTCATCATATCCAAAGGAGGGTGACAAAATTGAGTGTCTACAGAATGCCCCTCTTTGGCCGAGCCCTGTGCCAATGACCAAGGGCAAAGAAAAGAACGACCACATTTTGTCACCTAGAGCATATGCTGCCATCATCTTGCTTAGATATGATAGAGTTGAAAAAATGCAACAGATAATATATCTTTTAGGACTTACCTAGGCTGCCAATTGGGGGAAAGGAATTCGCTACTCTTCCAATCCTACAAAAAAAGTTAGTACTTTGATCCTGATTCTTCCTTAGCTGGGCTTCACATGTGCCAGTTCAAGGAATATGGTCTCCAAGTTGGGTCTTTCGAGCCAATCTGGACTATCTGGGACCGATGGTTATAAGATAGGAATTCACTGTTCTTCCAATCTTGCAACAAGTAAAAGAAAATGTTTGATGCTTGGATTTTCCTTAGCTGGGCTTCACATGTGCCAGTTCAGGGATTTGATATATGAGATCGGGCCACTCTGATCTGACTCAAGGAAAAAGGGCCCCCGGGGCCGGGTTAACAACATTGGGCCACCTGGGGCCAGATAAAAGTGATTGAGCCACCTGGGGCCGAGTAAATGCAATTAGGCCACTTGGGGCCGAGTCAATGAGATTGGGTGGCTTGGGGCTGAGTAAATGCAATTAGGCCACTTGGGGTCGAGTCAATGAGATTGGGCCACCTGGGGCTGGGTAAATTATGTCTCCTCTTGATTTTTCCTTGATTCTTGATTTTTGGTTTAGAATTTGATTCTTGATGTTGATTTGGAATTTTTTGATTCTTAATGCTTGATCTGGAATTTTTTTTTGTATAAAATGGGTCCCCTCCCTTGTTCACTCTTCATTCTAACTTTTCTGAGTGAAGTGAGTTCTTGGAACCCTCTGGTTTTTCTTGAAGTTTTTCCTCTTGTTCTTAGTGTTCTTCATTTTGCTCTTGGAGTTCTTGAAGATATTCATCTTGTTCTTGAGGGAGGAGCTATTTGGAGAATTTGACATTCTTGTGGGCTTTTGTGCCAATTGGGAAAATTTCTGGGGTTTCTTATAATTTCTAAAAATATGGCCGAAAGTAGGTAGAGGAAGACTCTGGGAGAGGTCCAGCTTGAGATTTGCAGTAGTTCTTCCCACAGGGATGAGGGCCGGGCCGATTGGTATTCTGGGCAAACCCTTCACAACAGTCGAAATCACATCTGCAACTCCAAATGGGGTTCCTAGGTAAGTCTTTACATTTTATTCATTATTTTGATCATCTTTATTCCTATTTTGTATTGGTTTTTATTTTTGTTGCTTCTTTTCTTTTGTTATTTATTTATTATTTCCATTACCATGAGGGGAAGGAACCGCCGACCTTGGCCTTCTATGGCCATCCGAACATGGTTTAGTCTTGGCATAGGATGCTCCTGTGTAGGGTGAAGGAGATGGTTGATGATACCTATCTGTGCCGGCTGGCCCTTGTAGACCCAAAAGTTTAATTCGACATTGGTGGGGACCCTGATGGAGCGGTGGTGGTTGAGTACTCACACTTTTCACCTTCCTATGGGTGAGATCACCATTGCGCCTATGTGCTTCTATGCTTTGATCGGCATTCCATTTGGGGGTAGAACCATGACCCTACCCACAAGATCCCCGACTGCCAGGGAGTTCGCAGATTTGACCGATATCACCATTAAAGCCGCCAAGATGTGCATCCACCTAGGGGAGATTAGTGCCCAATGGTGGAAAGTTGGTCTGGGGGAGAATCCAGGCAACATATCTCTGATAGCACATTCCTTCTTGCTGTTTGCTGTGGGTTAGTGCCTCTTCAGTGACCTCCGAGGGGGAGTAGATATCCACCTAGTGTTCTTCCCCAAAGATCTTCGCACAGTAGATACCTGGGACTGGGGTGGGGCTGCCTATGCATATCTCCTGCAGTCCCTGGACTTACTGTCTTATAGGGATAGGGGCCTCAAAGGGGCAGGCTGTAATATCCCGCTTCTTAAACCCGGTCTGATTTCGTGGTTGAACCGGTTTAACTATGCAGGAACCGAGCCTGAGGATATTAGAGCGGGTTCCTTATGGGCTATGATGGCACGGGTGACCTTAAACACCGGCTGGCCCGACAAGTCCGAGCCAGTGCCAGAAGAGAC
>NW_024868330.1:0-16350 GCF_013358625.1 Macadamia integrifolia | reverse complement strand
TAAACCAAACCAAACCAAACCAAACCCTAACCCAAGCCAAACCCAAACCAACCAAACCAAACCCTAACCCAAACTAAACCCTAACCCAAACTAAACCCTAACCCAAACCAAACCCTAACCAAGCTAAACCCTAACTCAAACCAAGCCCTAACCAAATCAAACCTTAAACCAAACAAAACCCTAACCCAAACCAAACCCTAAACCAAGCCAAACCCTAAACCAAATCAAACCCTAAACCAAGCCAAAACCTAAACCAAACCAAATCCTAATCCAAACCAAAACTTAAACCAAACAAAACCAAACCCTAAACCAAGCCAAATCCTAGACCAAACCAAACCCTAAACAAAACCAAACCCTAAACCAAACCAAACCCTTAACCAAACTAAACCTTAACCCAAACCAAGCCTTAAACCAAACCAAACCTTAACATAAACCAAACCCTAAACCAAACCAAAACCAAACCCAAACCAAACCCTAAACCAAACTAAACCAAACCCTAACCTAAACCAAAACAAACCCTAACCTAAACCAAACCTTGACCCAAACCAAACCTAAACCCTAAACCAAACCAAACCCTAAACTAAACGAAACCCTAACCTAAACCAAAACCTAAACCAAATCAAATTATACCACCCTAAACCAAACCAAACCCTAACCCAAACCAAAACCTAAACCAAACCAAACCCAAAAACAAACCAAACCAAACCCCAACCCAAAAATAATCCCAAACCCAAGCCAAGCCCAAAACCAAACCAAACCCTAAAACAAGCCAAAACCTAAACCAAACCAAAACCTAAACCAAACTAAACCCTAAACCAAGCCAAACCCTAAACCAAACCAAACCCTAAACCAAGCTAAACCCTAAACCAAGCCAAACCCAAACCCAAACCAAACCCTAACCCAAACCAAACCCTAAACCAAACCAAAACCTAAACCAAACCAAACCCTAAACCAAACCAAACAAAACCCTAAACCAAACCAATCCCTAACCTAAACCAAACCCTAAATCAAGCCAAACCCTAAACCAAACAAAACCCTAAACCAAGCCAAAACCTAAACTAAACCAAGCCAAACCCTAAACCCAACCAAACCTTAACCCAAACCAAACTCAAAACCAAACCAAACCCTAACCGAAACCAAACCTTAAACCAAACCAAACCCTAAACCAAACCAAACCCTAAACCAAGCTAAACCCTAAACCAAACCAAACCCTAAACCAAGCCAAACCCTAAACCAAGCCAAACCCTAACCCAAACCAAATCCTAAACCAAGCCAAACCCTAAACCAAACCAAACCCTAACCCTAACCCTAACCCTAACCCTAACCAAACCTAAACCCAAACCCAACCCTAAACCAAGCCAAACCCTAAACCAAACCTAAACCTAAACCAAGCCAAACCCTAAAGCAAATCAAACCCTAAACCAAACAAAACCCTAAACCAAACAAACCATATCCCAAGCCAAAAACTTAAACCTAAATCAAGCCAAACACTAAACCAAACCAAACCCTAACCCTATCCCTAACCCTAACCCAAACCAAACCCTAACCCAAACCCAACCCTAAACCAAGCCAAACCCTAAACAAAACCTAAACCTAAACCAAGACAAACCCTAAAGCAACCCTAAACCTAAACCAAGCCAAACCCTAAAGCAAACCAAACCCTAAAACAAACCATACCCTAAACCAATCCAAACCCTAAACCAAACCAAAACCTAACCCAAGCCAAACCCAAACCAAACCAAACCAAACCCTAAACCAAACCAAACCAAACCCTAAACTAAACTAAACCAAATCAGACCAAACCAAACCCTAACGCAAACCAAAACCTAAACCTAACCAAACCCTAACCCAAAAATAATCCCTAACCCAAGCCAAGCCCAAAACCAAACCAAACCCTAAAACAAGCCAAACCCTAAACCAAACCAAAACCTAAACCAAACTAAACTCTAAACCAAGCCAAACCCTAAACCAAACCAAACCCTAAACCAAGCTAAACCCTAAACCAAGCCAAACCCAAACCCAAACCAAACCCTAACCCAAACCAAAACCTAACCCAAACCAAACCCTAAACCAAACCAAACAAAACCCTAAACCAAACCAAACCCTAACCTAAACCAAACCCTAAATCAAGCCAAACCCTAAACTAAACCAAACCCTAAACCCAACAAAACCCTAACCCAAACCAAACTCTAAACCAAACCAAACCCTAACCCAAACCAAACCTTAAACCAAACCAAACCCTAAACCAAACCAAACCCTAAACCAAGCCAAACCCTAAACCAAACCAAACCCTAAACCAAGCCAAACCCTAACCCAAACCAAATCCTAAACCAAGCCAAACCCTAAACCAAACAAAACCCTAACCCTAACCCTAACCAAACCCTAACCCAAACCCAATCCTAAACTAAGTCAAACCCTAAACCAAACCTAAACCTAAACCAAGCCAAACCCTAAAGCAAATCAAATCCTAAACCAAACCAAACCCTAAACCAAACCAAACCATATCCCAAGCCAAAACCTAAACCTAAATCAAGCCAAACACTAAACCAAACCAAACCCTAACCCTAACCCTAACCCTAACCCTAACCCTAACCAAACCCTAACCCAAACCCAACCCTAAACCAAGCCAAACCCTAAACAAAACCTAAACCTAAACCAAGACAAACCCTCAAGCAACCCTAAACCTAAACCAAGCCAAACCCTAAAGCAAACCAAACCCTAAAACAAACCATACCCTAAACCAATCCAAACCCTAAACCAAACCAAAACCTAACCCAAGCCAAACCCAAACCAATCCAAACCAAACCAAACCGAACCCTAAACTAAACTAAACCTTAACCCAAACCAAACCCCCAACCAAGCCAATACCTAAACCAAACCAAAACCAAAACCAAACCCAAACCAAACCTTAAACCAAGCCAAACCCTAAACCAAACCAAACCCTAAACCAAGCCAAATCCTAAACCAAACCAAACACTAAACCTAACCAAACCCTAAACCAAGCCAAACCCTAACCCAAAACAAACGCAAAGCCAAACCCAAACCAAACCCTAAACCAAGCCAAACCCTTAACAAAACCTAAACCTAAACCAAGCCAAACCCTGAACCAAACCAAACCCTAACCCCAGCGAAAAACAAAACCAAACCAAACCCTAAACCAAACCAAACTGTAAACCATGCCAAACCCTAAACCAAGCCAAATCCTGAATCAAACCAAACCAAACCCTAACCCAAGCCAAACCCAAACCAAACCAAACCAAACCAAACCCTAAACCAAGCCAAACCTAAACCAGAGCAAACCCTGACCCAAACCAAATCCTAACCCAAACAAAACCTTGAACCTATCCAAACCCTAACCCAAACCAAACCCTAACCCAAACCAAACCAAACCCTAAACCAAACCAAACCCTAAACCAAGCCAAACCCTAAACCTACCAAACCCCAAACCAAGCCAAATCCTAAACCAAACCAAACCAAACCAAACCCTAACCCAAGCCAAACCCAAACCAAACCAAACCAAACCCTAAACCAAACCAAACCCTAACCCAAACTAAACCCTAACCCAAACCAAACCCTAACCCAAACCAAACCCTAACCAAACCAAACCCTAACTCAAACCAAGCCCTAACCAAATCAAACCTTAAACCAAACAAAACCCTAACCCAAACCAAACCCTAAACCAAGCCAAACCCTAAACCAAATCAAACCCTAAACCAAGCCAAAACCTAAACCAAACCAAATCCTAATCCAAACCAAAACTTAAACCAAACAAAACCAAACCCTAAACCAAGCCAAATCCTAGACCAAACCAAACCCTAAACAAAACCAAACCCTAAACCAAACCAAACCCTTAACCAAACTAAACCTTAACCCAAACCAAGCCTTAAACCAAACCAAACCTTAACATAAACCAAACCCTAAACCAAACCAAAACCAAACCCAAACCAAACCCTAAACCAAACTAAACCAAACCCTAACCTAAACCAAAACAAACCCTAACCTAAACCAAACCTTGACCCAAACCAAACCTAAACCCTAAACCAAACCAAACCCTAAACTAAACGAAACCCTAACCTAAACCAAAACCTAAACCAAATCAAATTATACCACCCTAAACCAAACCAAATTCAAAACTTGTCGCCTTTCCTCAGGTGATAAAATTTCCACTACAACTGTGTAGGCCAATTGCCGCCCAACCTACGGCTACTGCTTTAGGTGATAAACAATTCCATCGCAACCACGTAAGGCTACTGCCGCCTAGCCTATGGGATATGCACCCAGTCTACGGGCATGCTTAGAAGCATAACAGGGTGCCACGACATCTTTTGGAAGCATATCAGAATGCCATGGGAGGGAAGGGCCTTAAACGGATGAGTGTAAGCCTTGTTACTTGGATGTGTAGGGGCCTTACATGCCCTTGAACCCTCTTTACATGCTCTTAAACCCCTTACACGGATGCCCTCATTCTTTCTATAAATAGTGACCTCCAATCACCGAGAAGCCCCAGACAAAAAAGAAAACCCTTTTCCAGAGATCTTACAAAAAGAGAGAGAGAGAGAGGAAAGAAAAAGAAGAGATGAGAGTCTGTAGAAATTCCGAGTCGAGCTTACTGAAGTTGACGGAGTCCTACCCTATTTTTGAAAGTCCACTTCATCCATATCAGGTTATTACAGAACTTTTGTTTATGTTTTTTTGTATTTGATTTCAATATTTTCATTAGTGATAGGAAGCCCTGCCCAAATTTCCAAAATTGATTCCAACCCTAGGAACACGGCACCCAAGGAAGACAGTACTTAAGCCCAGCTCGAATTTCCAAAGCTGGTTCCAACCCTAGGAATACGATGCAGAAGCCATGCGTAAGTTTCCACAGTTGATTCCGACCCTAGGAATATGGCTCATAAGCCTTGCCAAATTTTCACAGCTGATTTCGACTCTAGGATTATGGTGTGGAAGCCCTGTCAGAATTTTTAAAGATGATTTCAACCTTATGAATAAGGTGTAGAAGCCCTGCCAGAATTTCCAAAGTTGATTCCAACCCTAGGAATACTACTCGGAAGCCATGCCCAAATTTCCACAGCTAATTCCGACTCTAAGAATACAGCGCGGAAGCCTTGCCCCTAAATTTCCACAGCTATTTCCGACTCTAAGAATACAGCGCAGAAGCGTTGCCCGAATTGCCAAAGCTAATTTCGATTCTAGGAATATAGCGTCGAATCCCTGCTCAAATTCTCAGAAACCAGAACCCATGTTCACACCTTAGCATAGAAATCCTGTCAACTTTCATACCCAGGTGTCAGAAGTTTTTAATTTCTCCAAGAAAGAGAGAAGAAAATTAAATCATTGCCCCTGAGTCGAGGAAATTTATCAAAAATTTTACCATTTTCATTGGTCATTATCATGTAAATATTATATCGTAATTTCATTTGCATGTATAATACGTACCCCATCTCCACATGTATTCTTTTATGTGTCTATTGCATAAAATAATGATTTATTGTTATCATTTCATATATTAATTTTAGCATTTGTACATTAAATGTAATTTGTTTCCTCATTTTTTGCATTATCATATGTGTTTCTCACATAAAATAACGATCATAATTATCATGTCATGGAGCATCGCACACATCTGTAGATAAGTTGCTTTCTATTTTATCATTTTATGTGTTATCGCATGTGTTCCTCACATGAAATAACGATCATAATTGTCATGTCATGGAGCATTGTGCATTTACGTAGATAAGGTAATTGCGTTTTCTATTATTTTATGTAGATTTTATTTTTTCATGTGGTTTTAATATATATCTATATTTCATGTGATATTTCAATAATTTCTTGCAATTATTTCATGCGTGTCTATGTATATGTGATTGCGTTATTTCATGTAATAAGACTTCCATGCTAGCTTAGGTTGTTAAAATTCTCAGGGGAGAATATTCAAAATACAAGCCTCTGGTAGAATGATCGAAAATTCTAGGGGAAATTGGGCTCCATAATAGGGTTCTAGGCCCTGAATCCTATATGGTGACTCGAAAAAATTGTGCTTTCTCCATCCCCCCATAGTCACCAGACATGTTTGGAGACAATTCATTCACCCCTGCAAGGCAGACCAGGTGAGGGAGGAAATAAGCGGAAAGAAGAAAAAGGTAATTTTCCCTTACACTATGTAAAACGAATAAGGAAGGGGTAATATGTATTCATTGACTAAAGGAGATCTCCTTAGCCCTTCTCATAAAATTCGGTTGGTTTGTTAAATCGAAGATATCTATTTTTGCATCTTTTTTGCATGGTCGATTTGCTGCTGCGAATGGTTCCCTCAAGTAGACCAAAATTACATCATCCATCTTGCCCGGATTGTGTAAAGTTTGGGAATTTGTTAGTGAATTTGAAAGCTGCATAATTGAAGATGGTTTTTTTTTCGCTAAAAAATCATGTATATTAATTGAAAAGGAAAAAAGAATAAAGTATGATACAAAAAGAGAGAGGAGGACAAGGAATTTGCCCAACTCTCACACCAGGACAAAACTAAGCAGATCCCCTAAACCACCGGCATTGCCATCAGCAAAAAGGGAACCCGACAGAGAAACGACCACACAAAGAAAAAAGAAAATCTCTTAGCAAAGTCTGGACCTAGGGCGGCCAGAAACATCCATGTCCAAATCCATTTGCACCAAAGCCGGCCAAGTAGATTTCAGCGTTGAGATTTCTAACCTCGTAGCAGATTTTGACAAATAATCAGCTACAGAGTTTGCCTCCCTATAACAATGGGTAATCTTCCACTCTGGACCTTCTAAAAATTTCCAACAGCTTCTCCATCTTTGGCAAGCAATCCAGGGGATTTTTCTCTTCAACATCAGAGAAACAACTGCAACAGAGTCGCATTCTATCCATAAATAGTGCATACCCAACTGCTTGGCTTTTTCAATTCCTATCATAAGCGCTAGAAACTCAGCCACAAAATTTATCCAAATACCTAAGAAAGTTCTAAAGTTTGCCACCACCTCTGCCTTATCATTCCAAAACACTCCACTTGCACCCGATTTTCCAGGATTTCCCAGAGAACAATCGTCAGTGTTTAGCTTTGTCCATCCTTCCTGAGGGGGGCTCCAATAGATTTCAATAATATCAGAAGGCCTGCTTCTGACCCCCAGAATTCCCAACCTGTGAGAGCATAACAGGTCTGAAATAGAGATATTCGTTCCTGTGTGAATCAAAGATTGAAACCCTATTTCACTTCTAAGCGAAGCAAAACAGTACTCCACTAGTTTTGAAACTCCATCATATCTTCTTGCATTTCTCTCCATCCAGTTAAAAAAGGGAATCAGAACAAAACCTTTCTGCCACACCCCCTTAAAGGCCATCAATTTACCCTGAGATTTCCACCAAGCTGTCCAATGATCACTTCCTTCATACTGAGGACAATGGAAACCAAAGCAATCACAAAATTTTTTCCACATCAATCTAGCAAAAACACATTCATATAAAGCATGAATTTTCGATTCCTCTGCTTGACCACATAAATCACAACGCGACGACAATTCCACTCCTTTCCTTTTTACTTGATCATCTGTAGGCAACATGTCCTTTAGTAATCTCCACCCAAAGACTGCTTCGTGTGGCTGAAGCTACGACTGCCGTACAAAGAAAACCACCCCACTTTTGATGATTCTCTTCTAACCTTTTCCCAAGCCAATTTTAAAGTAAAGACTCCCGAAGAAGTTAAACCCCAATGGTAGATATCATCCTCGCCAGATACTTCAATGAGGTTTGCTTGGTCTAAAATATTTTTTAGAAAAACTGATTCCACCTAAGGGAAACTCCATGGACCTTGAGAAATAAAATCAGAAACTTTAGCATCCATTGAATTAAAGAAACCCAATTGCATACCTGATAGCTCCGCAATTGATTTGCTACCCAACCAACTATCACCCCAAAAATTTATTCTCTGGCCATTACCAATAGTCCATTGCTCATTGGAAATAACCCAGCTCCAAGCTTTCTTTAAACCAGGCCATATAGAAGAGGAAATATGACCCACTTTTAGAGAACCATCCGCCATAAGAAAATGAACATGAAGGAATTCAATCATCAATGAGGATTCTTGCCTGATTTTCCAAACCATTTTACACAGGCACGCAAAATTCACGTCTCGCAACCTCCTGATACCTAAACTGCCCTCCCGTTTGGTTTACATACATCCTCCCATTTCACCACAATCTTTTTTCACGTCTCTATGTCACCTGACCAAATGAAATTTCACATCCACCTTTCAACCAATTTAATTGAGGATCCTGTCCACCAATAAATTCCAAAATTATGAATGGGGATACCAGATATCACCGATCTCACCAATTCCACCCTACCAACCATGGAAAGAAGCCTTCCCTTCCAACCTGACAACCTTCTTTTAATTTTGTCCAGCAAAGGAAGCACACGATCCCTTCTAACTCTCCCCTTAAATATCTCCACTCCCAAATACTTGGTAGGCAAACTAGCTGATTGGATACCCAGGAAATCACTTATAAAATACTTCCTGTGAGGGGCGACTTTTCCAAAGAAAAGACTGCTCTTTTCTATATTAAATTTTGGACCTGAGAAGGCTTGGCTGGTATTTAATCAGAAAAGCCTGGAGATTCTTGATGTTCTTGGCAGATGCATTCATGAAGATAAAAATATCGTCAGCGAATAGAAGATGGGAAGGAGTAGACACACCTCTAGGCCCTAGTAGAGACTTTATCTGACCTTCGCGCTTCAAGCAGCTGAGACCCCTACAAAGCACCTCTTCTGCCAAAATAAATAAGATAGAAGATATTGGATCACCCTGCTGCAGACCTCTGCCAACTTTGAAGAACCCCACCGGGGCTCCATTCACTAGAACTGAGATTTTGGATGAAATGAGAAGTCGGTGGATCCAAGAAATCCACCTTGGCGAGAAACCAAACTTTTCCAAGGTTGCAATAAGGAATTCCCAAGCCAAGGAATCATAGGCCTTCTCCACATCCAGCTTTAGCCCCATACCACCACCTCTAACCTTGGAATGCATCAGGTTTGATAACTCCAAGGCAAGGCTTATATTTGCTGAAATTATTTTTCCTTTTTAGAACGCACCTTGCTCTTTGGAGATCAAACTAGGCAGCAAACTGAGAAGTCTTGAAGCCATAATTTTTTATAAAACCTTGCAATAAAAGTTTCCCATGCATACAGGCCGAAACCTATCAAGCGAAGAAGCTCCCTCCACCTTAGGAATCAAAGAGATAAAATTATAATTTATCCCTTTAGGAATCTTCCCAATCACAAAAAACTGCATCAATGCCTTGCAAAAATCAGCTTCGACTAATTCCCAACACTTCCGCAAGAAACTCCTTGGGAAACCATTAGGCCCGTGCGAACTTGCAGGATCCAAGTCCCAAACAGCATTTTTAATTTTGTCCCTACCTGGGACAGATTCCAAACCTTCCACATCCTCTTCACCCAAGATCCTTGGAACAAAGTCCAGCAGCTCATTATGAACAGAGATAGGAGAAGCTTCATGGAATTGCTGAAAATATGTGGAGACATAAGATGCAACACCCTGTTGGTTAGAGACCCAAGAACCGTCCTCCTTCTTTAGAGATGTGATCTGATTTTTTTCCCTCCATAGCTTTACTGAGAGATGAAAAAACTGTGAGTTGCAGTCGCCATTTTTCATCCAACTCAGCTTCGCTTTCTCTACCCATAATTTTTCATACATTTGTTTCGCCTTCAAAAGGACTGTTGTCGCTTCAGCCTCCTTATTAAATAATTCATCTGACATTTCTGCCGCCTCTATCTCCTCTTGCACCTTCACCAGGACCTGTTTGGCCTTCTCCACCTCTACATTCAGATTTGGAAAAGAAGCCTTTTCCCAAGCCTTTAATTTCTCCTTTACCCTTTTTAGCTTCTGAGCTAAGAAAAAAATAGGAACACCCCTATTTGAACCTTCCACGCCTCCTCCACCATAGAAAGAAAATTATCATTGTCCATCTAGAAGGCATGAAACCGAAAAGGGAAATTTTTCAGCTTAGGAACTGAATCAGAGACAACTAAAAGAGGGGCATGGTCAGAAGCTTGGGATACACGTTGCTGCACATTCTTGAAAAAGTCCAACCATTTTCCATTACAGAAACTACGATTGTTCGTCCAAGTATATTTCTTCCCCTTAGAGGGAACAGGGAGTAACATACACACATCTACCATGGCCTGAAACTCTGTAGTCGAGCCAAGGTTGAAATTACCAGGACCTCTCTTTTTGTGAGATACCAAAGTAGCATTAAAATCGCCAATCATTGACCAAGGGATTGAAGCATATATTTGATTTTCAAGGCTAACCATAATTGGCGACAAATCACTTTGAAGGAGCTGGCGTGAACAAAAGACATACCCACCCTACTTCCAAGCCATTCAAAAGTAACTAAGATATGTTGATCAGACATCACATAAACTACAGGGCATTGAATCCCATACTTCCAGATAACCCAAATATTTGAAACTTTATCACGTCTTTTAATTGTGAATAAAGTCTCCAGCATAACCCATTCTACTAAAAAATAAATTTGAAAATTTACATACCTGAACCATAGGCTCAGCCAAGCATAAAATATCTTGAGCATGCTCCTTCAACATCAAGCGTATGGTGCAAATAGCAGCAGACTTCCTTATTCCCTAAATGTTCCAATAGCAAACATGCATTGATCACTGATTTGCAGGTAGGCCTATGTCAGACTTCTTGGCCTGATCTGCTGCTTTTTTCTTCTGCTTACCCCCCACCACCGTACCACCACCCTCCTCCCTACCCGCTACAGCTTTATCCACCTTACTCAGTTCAGAGTGAACAACAGCAACCCTTCCTCTTGCGCAATCCACTACAGGCAGGGAGGAGATTATGTGCTCAGGTCTCAAATCTGTCACATCAGACCGTTGGGAAATAGAATGCACACCTCCCCCACGTCCTTGCCCTTGACCAGCGCCTACCTTCCTTGAGCGAGAAGGATATCTAGCCTCTGAGGTTTCAGCACCCCCCATCCTGGACGCCCCCACATTTGGTTGAACCACAGCCGTACTCTGATTCTCCACCGGACCAGCTAGACATTCATTTGGGTTAGGATCTGATCCATATTCAGATCCTACATTCGGCCCAGTATCCTCATCAATATCCACCATGATTTGGGGAGCATTGGCAGCAACTAACGTCTCCTTTCCTAAAATAATGGGACTATTAACAGCAGTTTCCAAAACAATTTGGATTCCACCCCCCACCGACCCGTTTTTGGAAATTGAATTTTGAGAAATTGAGTTACGAAAGGAAACTTCTGGATTTGGCTGAACAATCAAAGATTGCCCCTGATCCTCCTCCACCGAGTTAACCCCCACTGAGTTAACTCTATCTTCTTTGTATACCGCCCCTGCTACCTCTGCAGCATTATCCACCCACACTGCCTTTCATCTTCAAGCCTTTTCTGCCGACAAGATGATACTTGATGCCCAAATCGCTTACAGTAGCCACAGAGTCCCATATTATCCTCATAAATAACTTTCCGACGGAACCCATGCACCAGGGACGTACCAGATTCTAATCTCTCCACCTGCACTTCAACTCTCGCAGCCAATTCTGAAATATCCATCTAACAAGAACTCTTGCAAAATACCCCAGAATGCCCTGCCTCGTATGTTTGTCTTGGGCCACGGGACGCCCTACTACCTTTACAATCCATAACAGCACATTTTCATGCCAATCCTCCAACGGGAGATCTGGAAAACGCACCTAGATAAGTTTTGTGAAAATTTGCTTCTCATGAATATTGAAATCGGGCTTCCAATGCTGGAATCGAATCAATTGATCACCTACCTTGAGAGGGCTCCTTCTCCAAACCACTGCCTTATCACCCTCACACTGGAATTGGAAGATGACATAGCCCTTCCCCAAAGGATGCACAAGCGCTCCTTTACTAGGATTCCATTTTTCCCGAGCCTCCTTTCTTAGATCTTCCAAAGAAATCAGACGGAAGTCCACGCAACCGATTAAAGCAGATCGAAAGTTTTGCCTCTTCGATTCATAGTCTTGTTAAAGAATCACGATGCACCGGAGGTTCCTAGCCTGAATAGATTCATGCAGAGAATCAATGCCCGGCCAATTAGAGTTTCCCAAAGCCTTTGCATAAAAACGTAGTTGACCTACGTTCCCCTGATGATTTCCAGTATGAGAGGTCCCTGGACTTCGATCCAAGGTCTCCCGATCACCACCATCTTCATCCTCCACAACTCGTTCTCCATTCCCAGCCAAGTCGCCAGACTCTCTCTCTCCTTTCTATCAGCTTCTGGTATAATCAATGACTAAAGGATGATAGACTGTCCAATTCCTACTAGATTACTAGCTTACGTTTCTGATTACATCGAGGATGGTCATTAGGCATTACCAGCGGCTTATTCTCTTGAAGTATGAGCTATGTGTGATCGAGTAAAATACGTGCCTCTTCCATCGGTGGTCTTAAAGGATAGTAGGGTATGGACCTTAACCAAATCGGGAGATTTTTTATGTTGCATCAACTTGGAAAAGTTTATAGGAAAAATATCCTAGCAAGCTTGGGTGCATCTTGTGTGGTTAAAATGGTTGCTATCTCGCTCTTCCCTTTTTAGATGGATGTTAGCCCACGTATGTTTCCCAACTGATGACAAGGTTGCCTTGTGTAACATCCCTCTGGTGTCTAGATCTCACTTATGTCTTAAGAACGTAGAATTTGTGCAGCATATCTTCTTGGATTGTCATTTTGTAGGTTTAGTCTGGTCGGTGGTGTTGCATTTCTTTAATCAAAGATGGCATGATTTCCCCTCAATTGAAGAGCTATTTTTCTGGTGGAGGAGAAAAGCGTCAGTGATATCTCTAGGGAAGGTATGGGTCATTGTGGTTACTTCAGTTCCTTTTCAAGTATGGAAGGATAGAAATAACTGACGTTATTGATAATAAATATCAGACATAAACCTTGTTTATGAAATTTGTCATGCATGAATTACAAGAGTATTCTACGATGGCTAAGATTCATATATTTTCAATGATGGACTTGCTAATTTCCAGGAAACTAGAGATATCTATGATAAGACTCCTCCTAAGAAGATTGTTGAACTTGTTTTTTCCTTTCCACTAGTTGGATTTTACAATTTGAACATTAATGGATGTTCCATGGATAATCCAGGTCGATCAGAAGCTAGAGGTGTTTTCAGGAATATTGGTGGTTCTCCTCTGATTTGGTTTGCTTCATATGAAGGGATTGGTACTGATTTCACGGTAGAGTTTGCTTCTATCTTCGTACATTTGGTGTCCGCCCTAAATGTTGACAAACTATGGATAGAATGTGACTCACAGGCGGTAGTAAATTGCATTAAAAATAAAAAAATTAAATTAAAAAATCTATGGCATTTTCAGCAGAAATGGTGGTCCTTCAAACAATACCTGGACAGTGTCACGTGGTATATCTCACACTGCTACCGAGAAGTGAATATCATAGCTGAAAAGTTGGATAAGCATGCAGTTTCTACAAGACAGTTAAGAAGATGGATTCTGCATCATCAATTATTCTTCATGATATATGTTGGGGCTCACAAATGAGACCAAGATATAGATTCACATAATTTGGGCTCCTCTGTTGATGGCCATACCGAAGGAGGGGGGTGATCCAATGGTTAATTTTTCTCATTCTTTTATGCTTGTATTCTTCCAATCTTTTAATGTATTCTTTTGCAGAATTTTATCAAAAAAAAAAAAAAAAGGAGATCTGAATCGGAAATAAAATGACTTTGAACCAGCTAAAATAGCAATTGCTAGATTGGATTGGCCGGAAACAGGATCAGCTATGGCCAATTTGATCTCTATCAATATTCCCATTCTGATTCTCTGAACTGTAAATGAGGGAGAAAACCTAAAATAATTTCGATAAAAAAAAATATTGAATACCAAGAATATAACAGGATCCAGAAATAGATGGCTAGCAACTTCAGAAGAAGCAGAAATAGTAAAATAGATGGTACTTGGTTGGAACACTCAATCATACTATAAGGACCATTTCTACCATTTTCTTAAAAGGTGCTTTAGATGCGAAGGGTGTACTCATAAATTAAAACTATAGAAGTTGTTCTAAAGTGTGGTTGGTGGAAGTGCCTCTAAAGTCCAACTGAAAGTTTTCTAAACTGCAAAACAAGAGATCTCTAAGGTTGTGTCTGGTATGCAGACTCAGAATGTGTTCTGGGTCTAGAATGCATTCTGAAATGATAGAAATGATGTTTCTCGTACACATTCTCATTCTAATTTTGCAGAATTGAATCAAGAACGGATCTCGTTCTGGGAAAAAAAAACCCACACATTCCTGTTTTTGGCTTATCTTTCTTTTCAACTCAAAACTCTGCCGCACAAAAGACGACCTATTGAGAGTAATTACAAAGGCAAAGCAACTCGGCTTTCTCCTCACTAAGTACCACAGCTACGCAGACACTTCACCCCTTCTAGTTCACTACGTGCTCTTCTGGGAACTCAAAACTAGAGGTGGGAATCCGGATCAGTAGCTGCGGGAGATAGATCTCAATGTGATGGAAGAATGTTGGTGGGTGCCATGAGTGGTTGGGTTGCAACACAAAGCGAGAGATTCTATATGATCCATTCCAACATATAGAGGCTTCTTGGACAAAAGGTCTCTACTACAATCCCCCGCACTTCAGAAACTCCACCATCGCTAATGCCATTACCTTCATCGTCTTCATCTTCACATTCTCATTTGCCCTCTTTATTGCCTTTTCGCCATCTCTTATACCAGCTTTTGCTTTGAGGCCACATTTAGTTAAGTCAGGGATACCCAAAATAAGGTCATCAATTGCTATGATTAATCATCAATTTGGTATTCCTACTATTGAGGAAGCATCCAAGTCTCCATCGCGTACAAGGATCCCCAGTGTTTGTGCTCATGGGTGCTGTTTTCGACTGTGTTTTTTCAATTTGTATGGGTCGCCTTTGCTTTTCTGTTGCTATAGATTTCTTCACGGTTAATGATTGGTTGAAATGAACAAGAAACTTAAGGTCTGAAAACCACAAGGAAAAAAAAAAAAGCCAAGCTAGGTTTTCCCCTCACAGAATAGTTTCAAGAATAAAACCCAAAAAACAGGGAACATATGATGATGTATAAAGAAGATCTGACAGAAACCTTGTGGAACACAAAAGTAAACAACATGCTATGTCTGTTTTTTTAAGTTAATTTTCATCATCTTTTAATTAGCCTATGAAGTGTTCGATGAAAAATCCAACTGTTCTGGGAAAAAAAAAAAAACCAATTTAATAAAAAATGTACCCAAACAGTGTTCCCATTCTCAGTTGAGAATGCATTCTATGTTTTGAGAATGGTGTCTATGTTCAAGTTCACAAGTCACAAACCACCAAAAAAGATGGTGACCTGCTTCTCTGTTTATTTCTTGACCATGTGTTTATATATACTTGGAAAAGTGAAGGCCTTCTTAGGAGTTATGAAGGAAGCTAATAAAAAAACTGCAGCTTGATGCACAAGCATGCAAAGACGTTAACTGAATCAATGGTTCCGCAATTATGATTTGATTTTGATCCCTCATCTGTTAATTAATGTTGAGCGGCAATGAACACTCAAATGCAGGGAAATCTTGTAATGTCTATGATATTGAAGTGCTCATTGGGAATGAAACCAAATATATTGAATGGTTAGTGAATGTAATGTACATGATTAATTTCCTGAGTGTTTCTAATAAATGATATTTTATACACAAACACATAATTAAAAGAAATAAATTATCTTATGACTTAGTTGGGCAGCCATCAACTCTAATCCTTGGATCTGTAGGGCAAGTTACTAAGGTGCAATGATCTCTTCCATCTCCACCTCACCAATCAAGACCAAATCCACCGTTTATTTGGAGAGAGAAATAGACAAGCAGTGACAAGAAAGCAGCCCCCGCCTGTAAAGCTGCTGAGAAAATATAATTGTGCCTAGTCCACCAATCTCTGTGCCTCCGATACACATAAACATTGAAGAAGATCCCAACTACACCCCAAGTCCAATAATTAACAGGCTTAATTAATGGAAAGGAAGTAGAACTAGAGCAGATGAGGGGTATGTGGATGAGTTGAATCCATTTGTGTTGTGGAAACTTACGACTTAACCACCAGATTGGCACTAGTGAAATCAAACCAACAAGGAATAACCAATTCAACCTCGCATACACACCAAGCTTCCCAAACATGCGAAGTGGACCCACCACACCGTTTATAATTGAAGAACTATAGAAGAGAGAGAGAGAGAGAGAGAGAGAGAGAGAGGCCACTAGGGG
>NW_024868329.1:70911-128729 GCF_013358625.1 Macadamia integrifolia | reverse complement strand
ACAATACCCTCTCTCTCTCTCTCTCTCTCTCTCTCTCTCTCTCTCTCTCTCAAATATTATTTCATACTTGAGTAAGTAGCAGAAACACATTTGTTGCTCTCACACCCTCACCTTGAATCTTGAAGGATCAAAGTTGTGAGGATCAGGGAAGAGTCCTGGATCATGGTGAATGTTTCTGAACAAAGGCATCACCTTCCAGCCTTCTGGAATAAGATATCCTGTGTCAATTCCCAGTAACAATCAATGGTCTCTTAAAAGATTAAATAATATGGAAAAGGGAAAAAATAAGAAGAAAATAGGACTCAAATGCTATAAGTTCATTCTTACCCTTGTATTCCACATCCACAACTGCTTCTCTAAATGTAAAGGATATGATGCTTGCCATCCTCAAACTTTCTAATATAACCTGATCAAAATTGACACTTCTACTTAGCCATGCAAAATAAACCCAATTAACAAAGGGAGAAAAAAAGGAGAGACAGAAAGAGAGCATAAGAAAAACAGTTTTATTTCTTTCTTTGAAGAAACTTCTCATTCTTGTAAGATGTGGTTGGGAGTGAAGTGCATACCTTATGAGTAAGTACCATATTTCTAGTCTGAGCCCATGTCAAGGGTTGTTTTCCTTCGACATTAGATTCGTATATCGCTTTTTGTTCAGCCTGTGACAGTTAAATACTTCGTTAATTATGATCATTGTAGGCTGCTTACTAGCAGATTATTGAAGTTTCAGAAAGAAATATTTGCATGGAATTAAATTGCGCAATAATTCAGTTAAGTTCCTACCTTAACAGCTTCTAGAAGTTTGGGGTCATCATGGAGGTATTTTAGAATCCAAGTAAGAACACTAGCTGTTGTATCTTTAGCTGCAAACAACACTCCGATGATGTTATCGGCAATTTGATTTTCTGTCAAAATATTTCCCTTTTCATCTTTGGAGTTCATAAGACAACCCAAGATATCCTTCTCCACTACTCTCATCTCCTTCCTCTCAGAAATAATCTCACTTAGAATCTGTTTGAGCCTTTTCCTTGCCTTCGAGAATTTTATGAGAAAAAAAAAAAAAAAAAAAAAAAAGAGGAAAAAACAGAATTAGTACAGGAAAGAGTTAAGAGAAAGACAGTTTTACCATCAGTTTCTTGCTTACCAAGACAGCGTTGTAGTACGGAGTTCCTGGTATGTTTGTGGGAAAGGAGTTGTAGCCTTTATCTACTATGCAGTAGTTCTTCTTAAGCTCTTCTTTGTGATACACATCCAAGCTGCCGAAGATAGCGAGAATACCAATGTCAAAAGAGAACTGCAATGGATCAATCAAGGAAGGCCATATTAATAGAACAGAAGACAATGAACAAACAAAAGTGAAGGTCCCATTTTTGAGAATTAAGCTTAACCCATACATAAAAACAAACAACTATGAGAACACATCTGGTAGAAAAGAATTAAGGAATAAGACGACAAGATCAATCAAGTCATTAAAACAACATGAGTTTCACATTTATGATCAACCAACCTTCTTCATTTCATGATAGGTGTTAACAACATGACCACCAGCCCATGACTCCAATGTTGAGACAGTAACAGCTTCAATATTAGGGATGAGTTTTCTGATGGAATCAGGAGCCAGTGAACGCTGAACCAGCTTTCTAATTCTAGTGTGGTAGTCGCCTTGGTGGAAAAACAGAGCAGATGGGCCGATCATTTGCTCCTTACTCTTTGGGTACGTGGGCTTGAACAAGTGAGCTTCAGTAACCAATACAAACCGAGCAGCTTCAGGGCTTGCCAGCATAACACAAGGGCAACCAAGTATGTGGGTCTTGAATATCTCTCCATAACTAAACCACAATCACCACCACCACCACATTCAAATTCATGAACAGGATAACTTAAAAAAATAATCGCAAGAAGAAGAAAGGCAGGAAAAAGGGTGATATAACATGCAAGAAAAGAGAAAGAGATTAACCTTTTCTGCTTAGCTGCAAAGAAGACATTTGGGTCCTGAGAGTAGAGTTGAAGAGTCTCTCCAATACAAGGCCACCCCATTGAACCTGGAGGTAATTTAGCTCTTTGCTGAGGTTTCCGCTTGTGTGTTCTTAAGAAGATATATGAGAGAAGAGTAGGAAGAAAGAGAAGAACGTATACAAGAATTCCACCCATGTCCATCTCTTACACAAGCTTGAGTGGCAACTTCTGACCAGAGGAGGTGCTGGGTGTCTCTGTGTCTAGTATGTTAATGTGTCTGTGTTTTCAGGAAAGATTTGGATAGGTGAGGGCTTCTGGGCTTGCAACCTGAGACTTGGGGGAGGAAGGTTGGATGGTATATATAGAGTTGGGGAGGTGATTGGATATGCTAGAAAAGCTAATCCTGCTTGAATTTGAAGCAAAGATTCGGGATTATCTGAAAACTTTAAATCTACTGTAAGGGATACAGGTGACTTCTGCCAAATGCTTATCTGGGGTTGTCCTAGATTAATATGGTAATAAGGTTCTGTCAAAGAAAATTTATTTCATGGGAGAGAGAGAGAGTTTCTAGACAACATTTACTGTCTCATTTTCTGTGATCAGTTTTTATTTTCCCTTTCCCCTTTTAGTATTTCCTCCCCTTCATGATACAATATACCATATCTCTAACAGTCTTAACCCCCCAACCCCGCCCCCACCTCCAACCCCACACCCGAAAAGAAAAAAAAAAAACCAGTTTTGCTTTCATAATCCAACTATAGATTCTAGACAGAACAAGTCACAGGATTTCCTCAAATTCAAAACTGTTCCCCCAATTTGTCAATGGTCAAACCTTCCTCATTCGAAATTTACAACACAAATAACCTTCACAGTTGTTCATCAATAAATGTACACATTGGTGAGATGGTTATGTCTTTGTAAGGTACCCCTGTTTGGTAATTGGCCTAAGAGCTTCTTCGCGCTTAATCCATGTCGAAGGAACATATTGAATCTATTCTAGACATTACTTCTTTTTGGCTTGTTTTCTCTTTCTTTTTCCTGAATTTACTAGAATTTCTTCCGGCCCTACACCGTTTGGAATTCAAACTAATTTTAGGCCATTAGTCCCTTCATGATGTAGTCTGAAGTGATAAAACTGCCATTAATTCCTGATTTTGCTAGAAATGCAGTCTTAAGTAAGGTTCCATAGCTGGAGTGAGAAAGGTGAATTAAACTTTGTTCACTATAGTCCAAGACATATGGAACACATATATAAATTGTTTTAAGAGTGGATCTTTCTAGGTAGTTACAGAAATGTTGTAATTACAGACCTGTAGCTGATAGCTAAATGAGTTGAAACTGAGATCTAGTCAGCTTGGTTGGTCCTCTCTTCTATGCAAGTCCAATAAATAGCTAAGCTAGTGTTTTTCAATACTTCTTGTATACTTATGGTTTTGAGATTTAACAGAGGCAGTTAATTTAGTTGATAAAAGCATTATAATGTGATGGAGGCCATTGACCCACCAATTATTTATTAGTAGTATATAAATGTTAACATTGCCTATTAAATAACTGCTTATATCTGTTACTTTCAGGCCATTCCAACCCTTTAATATTTATGGGCTGTCAAATCAAAGATTTAATACCATATCATGTTACATATGTAAATGGTCCGTCAAATCAAACGGATTCAATATCATGACTCCAGAGTGCAAATTTTCTTCTCACATGGATTTTTTTTATTATGCTGTTTCTCTTGTTTTAAATACGTGGATCCCATATGAATATACTTTTCTGAAGATAGTCATCGGTGTGGCGTGTAGATTTCTCCCTACACTAGTGTTGTGGAAAACTTTGATAATTCATAAATGATAAGAGAGTTCTCTTGAATATCCATTCCCTCCTTCACTCAGGAGAGAGAGAACTCTTCCAATTAGGTATATGGAAAAAGGGTCTTAAAGCTTGTGGCTCTGTTCTGCTCATCTGATCATAATAGAATCTATTTTTTAACCATAGGGGAAACTAGAACAGATATGAAATCACCCATGGAGATGATGGTCTGTATTCCATTCTTCATGTAGGCAATGCTTTTTTTTTTGGTCCTTATTAATCTTATTCTATGAGGGGGAGGGAAGGTGTGAACCAACAGAGTTGAACCCAGACCTCTTAGTAGGAGGGGTGTTAATCCTCTACACTTTACCAAGTGCACTAGGCAATTGTTCACCGTGTAGGCAATGCTATTGACGACATTGCATCATAATTCAAGGAATCACTAGAATAGGGATGTTTTCCTTAAGGTTGATATTGCATGTTTCTTACCTGCCATGTGGCAATTTATTTGGTGCTCAAAATTTGATGATATTATGCACTAGAAAAAAAAAAAAATCTGTAGTCAAGTTATTTACATCATCCTTGAATATTACATTATATATATTAACAAAAGGTAAAAAAATTATGAACAAGTTGTCTATATCATCATTGACTATTTGAATTTGAATGTTTAGGATATTCATAATACATTGGGGACCATAAGAAGATTTTTTCAAAATTTGACATATGGCCAATTCTTATGTCATTTTAGGATAAAACTACTAAGTCAACATCTCCGTTCTTCCTTGATGTGATGGATAGGAATACATAAGAAAATCCATTAGATAGTGAGTCATACGATGGAATTAATTTATGAATAAACATGGATTCTTTACGTTAACAAAACAACGACCCACCTGATATTGTTTCCCACAATTATATACAATAGATCCATAGTCAATGGTGAGAGAATGCATTGGGAAAAAAATGATAAAAATTTTATTATACTAATATTCCATCTTTGATTAATGTCATCTGCGTCAACAGTTACGTCAAGATTGCAAAAAATCACATGGACGTTGTGTAGTCAAGGTTCTACTTGATCTGAAATTTTTTGCCATGACATCATTAGTAGATAATTAGTATAAATAAACAAAAATCTACACAGATGTATGGTATTTACAATGATTTAGACATTGTGAATTGAATGAGATGACATGAGAAGTGATATGGGAGAGAGGAACGCAAATGGGTAAAGATAAACCCACTCTTAAATTTTAGGATTTATGCAATTATTATTATTATTATTATTTTAAGATGATATTGCATTATTATTGGGATTTTTTTTGTTAGAATTATTATTGGGAGCTATAGTTTTTGTTGGTTTATAAAAAGGTCCTTAGTGCATGTTTTCATATACTTGAGGAGCTTTCTGGACCTAATACATGAAGGTTTTGGGTTGGATCCTCTAACATGATGCCATAGCCCATGATTCTTTGGTTCTTTCTCTCGTATAGGGCAATGTCGCAATCCACCCACATGTTGGGGAGTGTTGAGAGTTAATGGAATTATAATGTTATGACTGTTTATTATGGACCACTGATTCCTCCATATACTTGAGGAGCTCTCTTCATTGACTCCACCTAATCCATTTTTCTTGTAGGGTTGTTCTATTCTAAAATTTGCTCTTTGACTAAGCTAATTAATGATCTCCACTTGTCTAATATTTGGCAAGCTTATAAACCCATTCATGTTTTACCATAAAAGAAAACCTCATTCATGTGACTTTTTTAACAAACTTGAAGGACTTTAATTGTATTTTATATCAATCTTGATCGATTTTACAAAATAAAATATACAAAAAATCCTGGCCTAGCTTGTTTTTTATTTTGTCCAAGGAGAGTTGAACGTATGACCTCCTAGTTTTTAGGTGTTATAAGTCTTTGCCAACTAAGTAACCCCCTTGGGGTATTTTTTGGCCCATACCAATATGATAAATACCTATATGGATTGGGTAGTCAAGCCTTATTGACTGATTCAATCTAATCATTGATATGTGTAGACTTGATATTGATATCGGATGCAACCGATGTCATTACATTTGATACAATACCATGTTTTAAAACCATGGTCACATGTAATGTAATCAATTTAATCAAGATTATGGATAATCTTTAAGCAAAAGGTAAAATGAAAAAGACCTATGGATAATTTGTTTTTGGGTAGGTAGGCAGTTTAATTAAATGATTAGAACACTCCTATCAATAACAAAATGATATGGGAGATGTATGAAACAAATGAAAGGTTGGGAAGTAGCTTATTTCCATTCCCAATGAGGTTTTTTTTTTTTTTTGAAGTGAGCTTCTTTCGCCTTATGGTGAAGAGATTTTTTGTGGTTAGACACGATTCTAAGAATAAAAGAAATGTAGATATTCTTGATAACACAAAGATTTTTTCGTCCTAGATTTTCTTATGTAAATATAGTTTTACTAGAATGGTAAGGTTCACCCACCCATCTAGGCCCATCTAAAAAATTGTTACATAACGGAACAGGCAAAAGCAAGAGCTTCTTTTCCCAAGCTCTGGGGAAACGGTACAATAGATTGAAAGTATTGGATGAGGTTGCACCAAGTTTTGTCTATCTCACAAACAGATACTCTCTTTCTCTCTCTCTCTCATTTATATCAACTCAGCATAAGGCAGTCTTATGATAAGAAAATGCATCCAGCATGAATACGTAACCTTCACGTGAAGTGTACTCTCATGGCGTCAGATTAGAATCCAAAAGTGACTTACATCCAACCGCTCATCGAAAGGGCACGATCAACCGGACACCGACACCACGCATGCAGTATCATGGCTCATAAGAATGAGGACACAATTGGGAGGCAGTGTCAATTTGGCGGGGAGGGTTCCGTCATTTCGCCTTCTCTCTCCTTTTCCTCTTTTTTAGAGAGTGAGAGAGAGAGAGAATCCAAGTTGAAACGAAACCATCGATGGTGGGGGTGGCAATGGTATAGCAATAGCAGCCTCCATGTGATATAAGGTGGGACCCACATCAGGTTGGGAGTGGCGTCCAACTCAGACGTTTTGATAGTCCCGGACGTTCCCCCACCCCAAATCGGAAAAGGAATCTAAAGCCTAAAGCCGGACCTTCCAGATCGAGTCGGCCTCCTGCTGGGCCCACTATGTTCTTCCTCCGGTCCCCAACAATCTTGGTTCGGTCGGTCATTCACTCATTTGTACGGGAGAAGGGCAAATGTGGAACTTTCTGGAAAGTGGACCCCCTCCGCCTTGCCTCAAGCCTCAAGGGATGGTCCCCATAAGAAAGCATAACTAATTTTTTCTTTCTTTTGGGAATCCGTCTCTCTCCATTAAGTCATTGACAACTCCCCCCCACCCCCCTTTCGGGCCTTCCCCTTATTGCATTAGGTTTCGTCCTCTGACGGGTGACGTAGATGCGGGGGGCGGAGGGAAGACGTGGTCAGGTCGTGGCCGTGGCCGTGGTTGTCACGATCAACGCTAGCTGGATCGCCACGTGTCGAAATCTTGGTGGTCTATCGTCGAGAAAGTTCGGGAGCGGAGAGCACCAGTCACTTTTGTGAACGCCAAGAGTACAGTGCAAATTTCTTTTTTTTTTGGTAATGAGACAGACAGTACAAATTTCGAGGAGAGAGAGGGAGAGCCGTCACTGTCCACCGTCCACAACAGTCGTCCACAGTTGGAGGACATGTCGGCGGGCAACCGAAGGCCCGATGACCCGACATGCCCCTTCATTTGGGCAATTACCAAACCATAAACGGCTAAACAACAAAAAGCTCATCAAAAAATAAAAAGCTAAATACCAAAAATTCAGAGCAGGTGACCATGAATTCTGGATCCCCTCCCCTCAAGGTAACCACCCCACCTCATTTTTACACCGTCCATGGGGTTCCCACATCCCAAAGACTATGTGAGATAAGGTGGGGTGGTTATTTGGAGGGGAGAGTAACCTGATACACATGATTCATTCCCTCTATTCTATTGGCTCTTTCTAATTCTCATTGATGGGATTTCAAATTGCAGGATAAAGGTTTTTTTTTTTTTTTTTTTTTTTGATAGAAGAATCACCCGTTCTTCCCCTTGGATTCCCATGCGCACGTTTGTTAGCGAACCCTTGCCCTTTTGAAATTATGGTATAAAAAAAAAAGTTTGAAAGACAGCATATATGCCCTTGTATGCTTAGGCATAGGGGTGAAATGACTTCCCCACCCTTATGAAAAATGAAAATCCCAACATTGTTGATGCTTCCATATGAGCTCCCATTGACCCTTACATTGGGGAAAGGCCACACAGCCTTTTAGGGAATCTTCTCCATCATCATATATATAATTTGAGGTCATTTTTTCCATAATTTTTCTTGGAGACGGTCACACTAAGACTGTGTTTGGTAGCCAAGAGAATTATCACCCTCTACTTTAAGACTGTGTTTGATAGCCAAGAGAAGAGAAGAAAAGAAAAGAAAAGAAAAGAAAAAAGTACACTTTTTGTATTTTTTTCTTGGGTTAAGAATTTCTCTTTGCACTTAGTATGTTTTCACCCAAGAGAAGATTCATCTTTTGAAATTCAAAATTCCTTTTGGGAATTGTGAAGTTTTCTTTTGTTAAAAAAAAAATATCTTATAAAAAACATAAGAAAACATGAGAAAATATGAAAATATAATAAAATAAAAATGAATGATTACACAATGATTTCCTATGTCTCTCTATCTCTATCCTAAAATTCAAAATTTTTTGAAAATTTTTCTTTTCTTCTCTTGGTTGCCAAACATACATACTCTTTTTATTTTCTCACCATTTCATTTATTTTCTTCTCTTCTCTTTTCTTTTCTTTTATAGATTCTTTTTTCTTTTCTTTTTTAGATTCTTTTTTCTTTTCTTTTCTTCTCTTGGCTACCAAACATAGCCTAAAGGGGTCAAACATTAGCAACCATTGGTAGTTGTACTTTTCTTGCACAAGAACTTTCTCTATTTTTCTTTATTTGTTTTCTCTCACCTATTACATGAAAAGTTTTTTTGGGGGAACTAGTTGAGAATCTTATCTTGATCAACAATTAACCTAGTTATATCATATGAATAGTTGATTTTTCAATCTGATTGTTTAAAAGTTAGAGCATTGTTTGAATATAGCTTTTTTTTTTTGGGGGGGGGGGGGGGAGTGGAATCATTGTCTAAATAGTTAGTTGCCTAATTTTAGAGCCAAATTCAATCGCATTGAACTATAAAATGTTGAGATTTTTAACTATTTGTTTCTTTTAATGATTCGTTTGATTTTGTAGTTGATGTCCAAATCTTTGTAATGCCAAAAATAAAAAAAGAAAGAATATATTTAGTGCACGAGGTTCCAATCACTGCGGGGTCTGGGAAGAATTATAATATACGCAACCTTACACCCGCTTTGTAAAAAGGCTGTTTCCTAACCATGAAAACATGTAAACATGAAATCCTTTGCCATCCACAAAATTCAAGCCACTCCTAATCTATCATGTCATAGATTTGTTAGGTTTGTAAAGGACAGCAAAAGCCCTTCAGAGTGATAGGTATAATTACTCCTTTTTTCAATTGGAGATCAATTTTCATATATCCTTGGCTTATAATTGTTTCCATCTTACAGATCCATCGGGCATCAAGCATGGATATTTTAATGTTCATGACTTGATCTTTTACTTATATCATATAAAAATTGTTATATTGGTGATGAATTAGTCACTGATTTCAAATTTAAAAAAAAAAAAAAAAGATTCTATACCTAATTCTAAAATCATAGTATCCAATAATCATGAATTAATGGTCCATAAGACGATTGTTCTTAGTTCCATCAAGAGAAAACCAGCATTGCAAGGAAACTTTGAATGTACATTTCCTGTGGTAGGTAAGCTATAAGCTTCAATTGAAAAATATAGCTTTATAATTGAGATGGATATGTACAGAGAAGGAGATAGAGCTTCAATGAAGGTTAAGCACACATAAAAGTAAATGACAAGCAGAACTGTAGGAGTTTCTGTTACAGACAATGACTCCAATTAATTCGCCCTTGGCCTGATAGCATTAGATTTTCTCCTCTGATGATCTTTTCTTTTCAGTGTACCCCATCTCTCTCCCCACTCACATTTAAATTTTTTTTTTTTTTTTTTTTTTTTTTTTTTTTGTCTTTTGTTTTTTTTGTGTTTTTTGGGTTGGTTGTGATGATTTTTTTTTTGGTTGGCTGTGATGTTTAAGGCTGTGTTTGATATGCATTCTAAGTTATATTGTTTTCAAGAAATCATGCCAAATGCAGTTCTTCATATGTTATAGATTTTTGGCTAGCAACTTTTTGAGATCAACCCTCAAACCTATGCGATAGAATACAAGATATCCTATCCCAACAACATTCAATATGGCATGCTATAAGAAAAACAATAACCAGGAAATAGGTATAAGACTTTGACAAATCATTATATTAATGAAAATATAAATATAAGTAAAAGATGACTTGTCCAAGCAATCTTCTAAAACAGTAGCAGAAATCGTCTATCTTGAGTAGGGTTGAGTCGTATACACATACTCTCCTTAAGGTATTTGAATGCCCCGTATATATATATGCAACTGGGTTGACCTTACGTTCTCATCTCCAAGATAAAACAACTCTCCAATTGCTTAAGGTGCACTCCAATAATAAGCAATTTTCACAGGTATATCCGAAGGTGATACTCAGAAATTCAAATAGAAAACAATAACAGAGAGCAAAACAGAAAACAGAAGTGGAAACACTTGTAGTAAACAAAGAATAAAAACTCTCATAGTATTAGTACCCAAATATAGACAGAATACTTGTATATATTGAATGTAGGCCTCTGTATACGAATGGGTACACCTATGCCATATGTATACAGGTGTCTCTTTGTATGGGAAGGGTAAATTCACTTATGGGGAAAGGTACATGTCTCATACATATAGGTGCATGCATATACATGTATATTTATTGGGTACATACACCAATAATATGTCTCTTAGGAAAAAATGTGGAATAACAAATTACATGTAGTAAAAAGTAGGTTCTTTGAACCACCCACACCCATACCCGACCTCGGCCCTGCTCGGCACTCGACGCGATATTCAAAAGCACCCTAGGAACCCCCACACACACATGACAAGGGAGAGTGCCTCTCCAAAGGGCTTACACCTTTAACAAACATTCCTACATATACATCCAAGTTTTCTTTTATCCCTAAGCAATGTGGGACTAAACTTTTGTGAGTTGTCTTTCGCTCATTCACAACTCCACAAGTGCTAAAGACAAAATAGTAAAAGTAGAAGAGACTTTTTAGGGGGAAAGCTGAATTTCAAAAAGACTACTTTGGATTTCAAAAAAACTATTTTGAAAAGATCAATTTGACCATAGTTTAAAACTTAAATTCCAACAATTCCTCCACAAGTTTTAAAATATCTACAAAATCGAAAACAGAATAACTGAATATATTAAACATAATAGGGCATATCGTTGCAGGTGTCTTTAAGACTTGAACCTACACTAGGTCTGATGAATTATGCTACAGAGTACGGGTGGAGTTAAACTTCTTGAACCATTCGTCATCTGTGTAGTCGGCTAAGTCACCACCCATATCATATCAGTCGACGTTCATGGTAACTTTTAACATGACAATATGACATTTTTTACCGGCTTTGTCCTCTATCTTGGTCTCATGGATGTTTAGAGAATTCACCTTTAAAATTCTCATCGGTTAACAGCTACACCCCTTACATCCACTTAAATTAGCCCATAGTGTGCACCACAGTTAACATGCAAGACTATCCTTGAGATGTATATTCTAGAAGATCCAAGCTCCCTGCGATAGTGAATCCTTTGGAACATGCATTTGAGGGACAACCCATGCATGCACATCTTGTGCTATGGATGGAGGAAATTAAAAGTACCAAAGGGCATTTTATCAATAAGACCTAAGACATGGAATCGGCCAAAAGACCCATATATTAATGCTTTTCCTCAACCTTTTATTGTGCCATGTAAGGTTATCCCTGGAATTTACGTTCTAGAGTATGGTAGTGTATCCTCTTATGAAACACACATTTCAGCAATAACCCTCATTTGTTGCATTCTATCTTGAAAAAAGAAAAAAAAAAAGTACCAAAAGGTATTTTAATCAATCAAACCTAAGATTGAGTTGACCAGAATGCCCACATCATGATGATTTTTACTTACCCATGAATGCTTGAATATGGCAAGCAAAACTAACCCTAGAATGTGTACTGTTGAGGATCTTAGTTCCCTATGATAATGGATCCTCTAATGTGCATTCCAAGATACGCATATGTTTCCATTTTGAATAAAAGTATCTAAGGGTATTTTGGTCAATTAAACATCAAATGTAGAATTGACCAAGTTTCCCATATGAAACCTTTTGCTTCCTTTAAATATTGTGGCATGCAAGTTTATCCTAGAATGTACTCTTTAAAGGATTCAAGCTTCCTATGTGATGGCCCGTGGAATCTGGATCCACTGAAAATTGCATTCCAGGGCTCTCCCGTGCATCCTATTGGTGTGTTTGAGAAAGAAATATAAAGGGCATTTTGACCAATCAAAGCTAAAACTTTAATTAACAAAATTACCATATTACCTAAGATCGCTTGCATGTGGGAATTATAAAGAATCTTTTGCCTTTCAAAATTTATACAAAAGTATTACTCAAATTAAAAGCCATTCCTTTGCCAGGTTGGCAAAATAGAATCAATAATTTTTCGCATGAAGAAAAGGTGACATGACAAATACATTCAATATTTTCCGCCACCAACTTAAGCTACAACTTGAAAGATTCTTCTCTCACAGCTAGATTCCTAGGATGCATGCTAGTCAAGTCAACAATCATAGAGATCTTGGTTACTTATATGAGAAAATTTCATCAATTTCCTAAACTTAACCCTATATTTATCCAAATTTTTATAGAACTATTAAAAATATCATCATCATATTATTATTTTGGTGATTTCCATGGATAAAGCAAACTTTTACCTTTCCTTTTCCATGACTTTTTAAAATATTCTTGTTTTTTTTAGTATCACATTACACCTTAATGCTACATTTTCACTATTTTTTTTTAAATTTATTTCACAGTTTAATCTACCTCTCAACTACATAATGAGATGACCTAACTACATATTACATCATTATTAATGGTACATTATCTATTTAATACCTATATGTAATTTAAATATCTACATAGAAACCCTGAATCATATGATCCACATTCTCTAAACCACACACTGAAATTGTAGACTAATTCTTACTCAAAAAAAAAAAAAAAAAAATTAAGTAGATCAATTAAAACATCAAATTATTATAATACCTACTTGGGCTAAATTAATACAGAAAGAAAATGTACTGATCGATACGTATCACATATATCAAATATAATACCATATCTTCTTGTATTAAGGATGACTATGCGGACGTTAAAATGAATTATAAACATTAAAGGAATGATATAACATTTATAATTATGTGGCAGCTTATGTGGCATAATCTTTCAAATGGGTTTGACCAGAAAAGCAAATATTTGAGGATTGACATCACAAGGGGGCATGTTGGCAAATTGTTAGAATTGCCTTCAATCAAGAGGCCGTCCAGGGTGATTTGTGCACTAACCTTTCATATCTTCCTGTCCCTTTGTGTCTGTGTGTAATTCATATCAACTTTAAGAAGAGGCATATCGGAATCCCCCATTGGAGGACAGCTAGCTAGGGTTTTATTCTCCTTTCTTTCTTTCTTTCTTTCTTTTGAAAATTGATAGGATCATTTTAAAGCATCACAATCCACACTACTGGTCACTGGGGCTGAAAGTTTTACTGATCATTGGATTGAAAGTTTTCTTTATTCTCTCTTTCTTTTGTTCATATTTAATCTTTGAGCTGGAAAGGCTAAAATTATGTCCATATATAGAGCTCTCTCTCTCTCTCTCTCTCTCTCTCTCTCTCTCTAAATAGAGAAATTCTCTACCAGATAAAGAAAAAGCATTTGCAGTTGAAGAATAAGACGATGATGATTCGATTCCAATGAGATACTTTTTGCGGCGTTAAGGCATAAACTGATAAAAGCAACCATCATTGTCTACATATTTAGCATTCACATTTATAAAACAAGAATCTATTGAGAGTCATGTTATGCAGGCAACTCTCAATGTAATGGAGGATTGGACCGATCTTCTTTCGCATGCGATATTTATCGTATAAAAATAATGAGAATGAAATGGATTACTTTTGAACCGCAAATATAATTCATCTAAAAGATTTTTTTCTCTCTCTCTTATTTGAGCAGTGGAATGAAATTGTCCGCAATTCTTTGCATTTTTTTGGAAAATACAATAGCACTTTCTCACTAAGTCAAAATGAGAGAGAGAGGGAGGGGGGACAAATCGAAGCCATCTCCTCTCTCATGAATATGTTAGGGATTGATCATCCATGTGGGGTTTACATCATCGCCTTAATGTCCCTATTAATCACTTCAATGACAAGTATTCTCGACTTCTTATTAATGACAAGCATACTTAGCTTGTTTGTTATAAAAGAGGGAGAGGTGTAGACTCCCATTGGGTGCCTTACCTAATAAAATACCTTATGGCACACGAAAAAAATAAAAAGGAAAAAAAAAAAAATGAAAAGAAAAAAAGAGACTATAACATTCATTAATCTAATTAATGGTTGTTATAATGTTATATATATATATATATATATATAACATTAGCATGTTCAGTGAACTGGGGTTTGACGGTATTAAAATTGCATGTCCTATAGTTCATTATGTGATATTGTTTCATTAATTGGTTTGCTTGTGAATATCTACTACTTTTAGGAGCTAATAGTATTACTTATTTATATACAGAGATTTTGTGTAGTGATTGGACCAATATATTTTTCAAAACATTTAATAACAAAATATTGTTAATAAATAATATTAGTTTTTAAAATAATTTGTAAACTCTTTACAAAACTGTTATCAGATCCGGATTTCCATCCAAATTATACACATATATTTTGTCTCCTCGATATTTCTGTGTTGAGTGTCTTTTTTGTTCACGATCAAACACCATGAATTCAATATACTAACATATAACCAGTAAGACATCAACCACTAGTGCACTAAAACCAAAATGCGTAACCGCAATGACAATGACCTTTCAAGTTAGGTAATAGTAACACATGCAAGATTCTCACAATGATCTTGTACTATGCACACACCATATGTGCACTTACACTTCTGTCTTGGAATTACCATTCCAAGGAATACATAGTTGGAAGATTATTTGAACAAGATATCCAATCATATACATAGCCGAGTATGAATTTTAGACGATTACCTATAGACAACCATAGCCTATTACTAATCAAGCATACTTAATTTATGTAATATTAAATAAAAAATTAAGGAAAATTTTCTTGACCACCACTAAAAATCTCCATAATTTCATGTAACCCCCAAAAATGAAAATAAAAGCTCGTATATCCCTCACTTTCATTAGAAATTTTTTAATAAATCCATTATGTTAGAATTAAATAATTAAGTGATGATGTCAACAGTCTCATATTATCTAAATGGCCAAACTACCCCTATAGGTATTTAAACTTATCCTTATTCCCTTGACCTTAATTAGTAAAGTAACTTCTTCTATCTGCGAAGTGAAGTAGCTTCAACAACCCTTAAACCTCTGCTTCGAATACCTCTGCTCCGATTACCTGTGAAGAAAATAGGAAGAGGAAGAGGAAGAAGAAAATAGCTGAGGACGAAGAAGATTTGACCATCTTTGCTCCGATTCCATAGGTGATTTTTCTCCAACATCCTTCTCTATGCGTTTTGTTCTTGTCATGAATGCTTGGATCTCTATTCTTGTTCATTTGTCATCTATTGCTAATATTCTGTGAATGTATGTTTAGGGTTTTGATAAGATTCAAACTGAAGTCCCAAATCTTTTGTGAATGTCTATTAAGGGATGCGCAAGCTCTTCTTTTCAGTTTTTTTATTCGGAAATTTTCACTAGGGTTGAAAGTTTTTATGGTCATTGGATTGATAGTTTTCTTTATTCTCTCTTTCTTTTTTCTTCTTATTTAATATTTGAGCTGGAAAGGATAAATTTATGACCATATATAGATCTCTCTCTCTCTCTCTCTCTCTCTCTCTCTCTCTCTCTCTCTCTCTCTCTCTCTCTCTCTCTCTCTCTCTCTCTCTCTCTCTCTCTTTCTCTAAAGAGAGAAATTCTCTACCAGATAAAGCAAAAGCATTTATAGTCGAGGAATAAGACGATGACAATTCGATTCCAAGGAGATGCCTTTTGCGGCGTTAAGGCATAAACTGATAAAAGCAACCATCATTGTCTACATATTTAGCATTCACATCGAATAAAACAAGAATCTATTGAGAGTCATGTTATGCAAGCAACTCTCAATGTAATGGAGGATTGGACCAATCTTCTTTTGCATGCGATATTTATCGTATAAAAATAATGAGAAGGAAATGGATTACTTTTGAACCACAAATATAATTCATCCACAAGATTTTTCCTCTTTCATACTTGAAGTGGAATGAACTTGTCCGCAACTCTTTGCATTTTGTGGAAAAACACACTAGCACTGTCTCACTTAGGCTTTCAAAAACCCTAATTCAAAGAGAGAGAGAGAGAGAGAGAGAGAGGACAAATTGAAGCCAACTCCTCTCCCATGAATATGTTAGGGATTGATAATCCATGTGGGATTCACTTCATTGCCTTAATATCCCTGTGAATACCTTCAATGACAAGTATTCTTGATTTCTTATTAATGATAAACATACCTAGCATGTTTGGTATAAAAGAGGTAAGAGGTGTAGACTCCTATTGGTGCCTTACTTAATGAAATACATATGGCATAGGAAAAAATAAATATAACATTCATTAATCTAATTAATGGTCGTTATAGTGTTATATATTAAATAAGTTAATACTATTAGCTCCTAAAAGTAGTATATATTCATAATCTAATACAATTAATTACATATTGGTTCCTCAACAAAATAATATCACATAATGAACTATAGGTCATGCAATTTTAATATCGTCAAACCCCAGTTCATCGAACATGCTAATGCAGAGATTTTGTGTATTGGACCAATATATTTTCAAAACATTTAATAAACAAATATTATTAACAATTAATTATAAAATTAGTTTTGGTGCCAATATTTTGCTTACGTCAGTTCATGCTAACTGAACCGAAAAGATGAGAGGAGAGAGAAGCTATTGGAGGCGACTCAGCCGGCAGGGGATGGACAGGAACCAGAGGGAGGATGGCTGCCTGATCGGGGTAGACATCCTCTGATCACTGAGTTCTTGAGGCCAGTGAATGTAGGTTTGGACGAGGGGAGTACAGTTCCAGGGATGCAAACTACTACAAATTTACTCAAACATAGGGTCTCTTACTCTAATGTGGTGGGAGGAGGGCTACCTAATGTGGATAAATTGCTGGAATTGATTCATGCAGGGACATTAACCAAGGTAGTGATTCCACATGAGGCTTATAAGGAGAGGCTGGTAAAATTTCGATTTTCCTTCATTGGGCAAATAAATTTTAGGTTTATCTCATTGAATGCTATCAAGAAGGAGGCAATGGAAGGATGGAACTTGAAAGGCAAGGTATCATTGGCTCAAATGGGAAAGGGATTCATCATTTTCCAGTTTGAGTTGGAGTCAGTAATGGAGTTGATCTGGAGGAGGAGTTCTATTAAAGCTGGTCAACTGGTAAGTAGATTTCAACGTTGGAGGCAGGAGTTCTCTATTCATGATAAGTATGTCATCACCAAGATGTTGTGGATTCTATTTTTGATTCTGCTTGTTGAGTATTGGCATGAAAAATATCCTGTTAACCATGGAAAAGGCTGCTGGTCGCCCTATGGCAATGGATAGATGCACTCGTAATGGGTCTATGGGGAGTTATGCTCAGGTGCAAATCGAGATGGAAGTGGAAATTGCTCGTGTTGAGGAAATACAGGTTGAAAGGCGAGAACCAGGATCCCAACAGATGTTCCGGTTCAAGCAACATAATATATGAAGATAATCTGGGAGTTTGTGGATTTTGCAAGAAGGCCGGGCATCTGATCGTGTCACATAAGGAGAGGATTCTTGCTGAGTCTAGAAAGAAGAATACTGTGTAGGTGATGCCAGGGGAGACCTATGTCGAGGAAGATAGGGAAGATGCTACAGGGGATGGTGAAAAGGATGGAGGTACTGATTCTATTGAAGGGGTAGGAGGCCTTTTTGGAGGTGGTGGTGGAGGTGCTTGGACCAGCGGTGATGGAGGCCTCGGAGGTGGTGCAAAGGTGGCTCCGGGAATGGGTGGTGCTACTAATTTGGGAAGCTGTTTGGGGAGAACTGACATCCAATCAGGGAGTCTCCTTTTATCCTACGAGTGGTGGGAGATAAGAGCTCTTGTGGGAATCCTAGTCATAGAGACGTGGGTGTTATGGAAAGTGAAATTTTTATAAGGAAGTTGAAGTGGTATTTCCGTTTGTGGATATTTTGGGTTTGGAAAATGAGTTTTTGGATCCGAGTCAGGAAAATAGCACGGGTTCTAGATCTGAAGGCGGGTTGGACCTTGGTTCCATGCATGCGATCATAGAGGAAGATGGGGGTGTGGAGAAGGGAAGCTCAACTCTAGGTGCTGAAGTGTTTCTGGAGCAACGAAAGGGGGTGGAGTTTGCTGGGAGCTTGGGAGTGGTAAGAGAGGTGGGGTGAGCTCATTGACCACCACTAGGGGAAGTTATGTGCTAGGTGTGGAAGGGGCAGAAGCTCCTCTCGCGACTCTCTGTTGGCTAGTGAGAACGTGATGGTGTGCATGAATTCAATTTAGATTCATGATGGGGCGGTTGCGATTTATCACGGGACATTGATCATGTGGACAAGGCTGTTTGTGTGAGAGAGATGGTAGCCATGGAGGGGAGTAAACAAATTAAAGGGAAACAAAATTGTTACTACAGGGCAGACTATGCATAAGTATGGTCGTATTAACTTGACCAAATGTTAATTGATGAAGTTTCTATATTGGAATATTAGAGGGATGATGAATGTGCTGCTAGGCTAGCCTTAGGAAATATTTTAAGGGAGCATTCTGTAGAGTTTGTGTCTATATCAGAGCCTATGGCCAATAATGCTTTTTAACAAGAGGGGTTTTGAGGTTGAGTGCATCCATAATACAAGACCTGATAAAGTCCTTAATTTATAGGTGATTTGGCGAAGAGGGGGTAGGAAGCCGGATATTATTTCCATCTCGGATCAGTAGATTACTTTTGGTGTCTTGTGGTAACAGGAGAAGGAAGCTATGGGCACAGTTAGCTACTGTTTATCCTGGTTTGAATGTGCCATGGTTAGTGGTTGGGGATTTCAAAGCTACGCTTCAGTCGCATGAAAAGAGAGGACCGAGTGTGTTTAATTCGGGATTAGCAATGGAATTTGGTGCTATGGTGGACACTTGTTCACTTATTCCAGTGCCCTTATAGGGAAGGAAGTTTACATGTACAAACAATAGAAGAAGAGGCAACATTGTGGCTGCTTTACATAGATGCTTAGATATCCTGCTTCCAAGAGTGTTACCAAAGTTGCTGCAGAGGGTAGTGTCAGATCACTCCCCTATTTTGGTGGTGTCAGAAGCTTCAGGTAGACCAAGTAACTGCCCATTTTGATTTCAAAGATTTTGGACAGAGCATGAGTCTTTCCTAGAATTTGTGAAAGGATCTTGGGGAAAATGGATAAGAGGGGCGCCTATTTATGTTCTCAACCAAAAGTTAAAAGATTGAAGAGGGCTCTTAGGATGTGGGAAAAAGATGCTTTTCCAAATTTCGATTTGGAATTGGAGGAAGCTAAGAAGGGAATGGAGGAGGTGCAGATGGAGATTGAACAAAATGGGATGAATGATTAGAGTTTTGCAAAGGAGGCTGATGTGAAAACTAAATACCTGAAAGCTTTGGATAGTAATGAAAAATTATGGGCAGAGAAATCCCGTATTAGATGGAGACCATAGGGGGACCGATGCTCAAAGTTCTTCCATATCTCTATAAAGATGCAAAGGCTGAGGAATACAATTCAGGTTTTGAAGAGGGTGTATTCAGGTTTTGAAGAGGGAGGATGGGATGGTGATTTCGGAAAAATGTCAGCTAGAGGAGAATGTGGTGGATTTTTATAAAAATTTTCTTAGGGGTTTTTCTCAGATAGATCATGGGGATATGCTATAGATTATATTCCCACGGTATTGGAGGACTATGATCGATGGAGGCTGGATGCTTTACCTTCTGATTCTTAGATCAAAGGAATTTTTTGGGATCTTGATCCGTAGAGATCGCCGGGACCGGATGGCTTTCCAAGTTTATTTTATAGGGTTTGCTGGGACGTGATATATGTAGAGGTGTGTAATGCGGTCATGGAGTTCTTTAGTTTGAGAATCATGCCTCAGTGTATAAACAAGAACTTCTTGGTTTTGATTCCAAAGGTAGAAGGAGCCACCTCTTAGATAAATTTAGACCATTATGTATGGGCAACTTTTTTGTAAAATTGTGTCTAAAGTGATGGCTAGTAGACTATTGACGGTACTTCCTAGGCCCATTTCTAAGGAACAAGGTGCATTCTAGAAGGGGAGCATAATCCATGCTAATATTACTTTGACTTTGGAGTTAGCCAATATGATGTTCTCTACGACTAGAGGTGTATGAGGTTGAAAATTGACCTTCAAAAGGTGTATGATACTATTTCCTTGAATTTTATATTTGGCGTTACGAGGAAGTTTGGATTCTTGGAGCGATGGGATACTTGGATTCACCAGCTACTTGTGTTGGCAAAAATATTGTCCTGCTTAATGGTGGTCCAATGGGTTTCTTTGAAGTGGAGAGGGGGCTAAGACAAGGAGATCCAATTTCTCCTATGCTGTTCATTCTGGAGGAGGAGGTGTTGTGTGGAGGCCTTAACCAGCTGGTGGCGACGAAGGAAATCAAACCTCTAAAGGGGCCGCAGGGTGTGGTCACTCCTCCTCATATCTTATTTAGGGATGACATTTTCATTTTCTCAAATGCTTCCATACTGAATTTAAAGCTTTTTCTCATTAAATACCAGGAGCTCTCGGGTCAGTTTATTAACCTGGAAGAAGAGTAAATTGTTTCTGGGATCGATATAAGTCCAAAGGAAACAAGATATTATAGAGGAATTGGGTATTACTATTTGTAAATTTCCTACCCGGTATTTGGGGGTTGAAATTTTCAATGGTAGAATGAAAAGGGATGCATTTTTCCCAATTATGGATAGAGTGAAAGGGTTGATGTAGGGTGGAAAGGGAAAATTTTGCCTATGGCTAGAAAGGTGGAATTGATGCCGTTAGTTATTTTTGGGATGCCAATTCATAGTTTTACAGTATACTGGTGGCCGTTTTCTCTCATTGCTACCATAGAAAAGTGGATGAGGAACTTTGTTTGGACAAGGGAAATTGATACTACCAAGAAGATTGTTGTGGGTTGGGATCAATGTTGCGAATCTAAGGAGAAGGGTGGTCTGGGTTTATAGAGGCTTCGTGATGTTAACAAAGCTATGCTTTGTAAAACTATGTGGAAGATTAAATAGGAAGAATCTATGGCTATTAAATTATTGAGAGGAAGATTTCTTCGAGAAGATGGTACAGTTAAGAGAGAGGCTACAGATCACTTTCGATTGGCCGAGAGTTCGAAGAATGTGGGATTTTATGACATCTAGGGAAAGATGGATTGTGGGTAATGGAAGGAGTATAAAATTCTAGAAAGATAAATGGATAGGTCATATGGTGATTGACTTCACATGATTGGGATGGATGGTGCTGATGTAGAGAGTCTGAATGGAACGGTTTCTAGATTTATTGATGATTTTAAATGGAGGATTCCTGCTGTGTAATCAAATGTAATGCAAGGGGTTTTCGAAAGGTGAAGACCATTAAAATTCCTGAGTATGATGGTAAAGATAGGTGTGTTTGGAGCTTGTCCCAGCATGGTGAATTCTCTACTAGGTCTGCGTGGGAGGAAGTTAGAATTAAGAATCCTAGAGACCATTGGGCATCCTTAATCTAGTGTAAAAAACTGCAACCGCATGCTTCTATACATGGGTGGAGGGTGGTCCACCGGAAACTTGCTACAAATGATGCGATGAAGAAGAAGGTAGTACATTAGGCATCCAAATGCAACATGTGTGGGGTGGCTGAGGAATCTTTGGATCATATTATGTTAAATTGTGCTTTTTCTAATGAGGTATGGAGTTCTTCTGTGGGTGCTTTAATGTAGGGTGGAAGAATCATGGTTCAATGGAAGAGCTTTGCTTTTACAATGGTGGAAAAGGAAATTAAAGGTTGTGTGCTACAAGGAGGCGTGGGCCATGTGGATGGTCATGATGGCTAATCATATATGGAGGGAGAGGAATAAGAGAAGATACCAGGATTGCAAAAGATTGCCCAAGTGTGTGGCTCGAATGGTTATAGAGGATATAAGGAGTAGTAAGCCTAGCAAAAAAGGTGAGATTATATCTATTGCAGATTTAATTTGTTGCAGGAAGCTTGGGCTTCCCATTCAAGCTGCTAGCACTATGAGAATTCTAGAGGTATTTTGGTGTAAACTTTGAATTTCGATCGTAGTTCCATCCTGGGATCATATAAAATATTCAAGGGGGGTGACTGGTGCATTTGAAGCTTATGTGGAAGGCCTCATGGAGGGCTTAATGTGAGCTTGCCATGGTGTGCCTTGCAAAGATGGAATTTCCTTTAGCCTTACTTGGAAGGAATAAAATGGAAGATAAGTCATAATTTTAGGGAGGCTAATGCTATTGCAGATTACCTGGCAAAGGATGTAGCAAAGGTAGGGGTGTCGGCTTCGAATGTGTGCTTTCTTCCCCATATTGTGGATCTCTTAGCAAGGGACTCAAATGGTAGACCTCATTATAGGTTCAAGTAGTACATTGTCCTATCTCCTGCTGATGGCAATGCCGAAGTTGGGAGATGGGAAGCAGTTTTTGAGATGCTTTAGTAATTGCTTTGTTTTTCTTTATTTTTCCAGCATTAATAAAATTATCCTTTCGCAAAAAAGAATTTTTTTTTTTTTTTTGTAAACTCTTTACAATACTGTTGTCGGATTTGGATTTCCATCCAATCATATACATATACTTTGTCAACTCGATATTTCCTAGTAGGGTAATGAATTATGTGTTTGGCGTCTCTTTTGTTAACGATCAAACACCATGAATCCCGAATACTAACATATAACCCATAAGACATCAACCATTAGTGCACAAAAACCCATGATGCTTAACCGCAACAACAATGATCTATCAAGTTAGGTAATAGTTACACATGTAAGATTCTCTCATGATCTTGTACTATGCATGCACCATATGCACACTAAAACTTGTGTCTTGGAATATTCATTCCGAGAAATACATAGTTGGATGATTATTTGAACAAGATATTCAATCCTATACATAGCCGAGTATGAATTTTAGACGATTACCTATAAATATCCATAGCCTATTACTAATCAAGCATGCTTAATTTATATATAATATTAAATAAACAAATATTCAAGTTTGATACACACATTTCCAATAAGTAGTTGTCAAGCTAAAAGAAAAAAAATGCTAACCGAACAATTGGAGCCTTACAGTCTAATAACATCTTAGAAGAATAATTTGTACCTTCTAATCTCCTTTTTCCATAAGTTCTCTACAGACCGAGTCCTCCTTGAAATGTTCAATAGGACTGTTGGCAACTTGTGAGGTTAGCAAAATCATAAACAAAAGGGAAGGAAGAGGCAACTTTGGAAGACTTGCACCTTGATTTTTGATTTCATTCACATGGAATGATGTCTACAAATCGTTGAATGGGAAGAAGACCTACTATGATCATTAACTAAGTGTCAAAATTAGGGCACTTTCAAAGAAGACATGATTCTGGAAACCCAGGTGGCGATCAAAGGATGGGTTAGCATATACGTCGAATCCCTTTAGTTGTCAGTTTGAGGCAGAGGCGTGCATTATATATTGTGGTTTTGGGCAACATTGGGTTCTGTGGGCAGATAATCTAATAATTCTCTTTCCGACAATAAATCCTCTCTCTGATCGCTCCAACAAAAGGATTTTGATTTAGGGAGATAGAATCTTGAATGATCATGATCATGGTGGTCACTGTTCAATGGGTTTTTCATGTTTGTATATATATATATATATATGATGTTATTCTCTGTTACTCTGTCTGCATGCCCGTGGGTTTGCTTCTTATGCAGTATTCAACTAAACAAACCACAGAGAGAGAGAGAGAGAGAGAGAGAGAGAGAGAGAGAGAGAGAGAGAGAGAGTATGAAAAGATCCCACTCCATAGAGACAAAAGGAAAAAAGAAAAAAAAAGGACAGAAACGCAGAGACATGCAATGCGATTCGTAGTTGGGGACGACGATGACGATCGAAGTTGCAGAAAAGAAAAATATCAAACGCCTCCTTAATCTTCGGTCCCTGCCTCTAGAAGTCGAATAAACGAATCCTTTGCTTTCAGAATAATTTCATTCAAAGTTTCAATCATGCACGTACGCACGTACAATTCTTAACATGATAGAGAACCATTTCTTCCTTCCTTCCTAGGACTCTTTTTCACATCACGTGTTCTGCTTTCATCCATCCTTCACTTTTCACTAGCTCAACCAATCATCTTTCTATTACGGTACCACACTTACACTGTCCAAGCTTTAAATAACCCAAAACTCTTAGACCGATCCCATTTACTGCCATTTAAACAGTGAAGAGAGGTAGGGGTAGTTATGTTGCCACTGAAACCTTATCTATCATGGAAAGAGGCTCGGAGTGGACTCAAAGAGGGATTCTTCGATGATTAAATGAAAAATTACTTACTTTGTGTCGAGTTCTAACTACTTTCTTATTATAGGATGGATGTTGTGAAATCCTAATCGGCTGAAGGGTTGAAGAGTAGTTGGATCCTGGCCTCTTTTTGGAGTGTCTCAATGAATTACGATGACTTTAACCTAATCTTAGATTTAATTTGGTTTTCTGTCACGGATTGGCTATTTATTGGTGGACTGATTATAAGCATTTCATTATGGAAAAAAAGAGAACAAATGTTGGCATATGAAGGTAGGTGAATTTATGTGTAAGGAATCTAAACTCTTTTTCTTTGTGGGGTGGGGAAGAGGGGGGAAGTTTGGTACATAAATTTCACCAATCCCATGTTAACTCTTCACCACTCACCATATGAATGAATATAATATGATGATGATGATGACGATGATGATGATGATAGTGGTGGTGGTATCCTCCATATGAGCTCATAAGGTACGTAAGATTGGTATTCGTTTTGTTCTATACTAAAGAGAACCATTATATAAAACCACATGCGCCTTAATTTAACGGTCAATATCATCCAATTAAGTTGATGTTTTGACCAATCAGTCTATCAAGCGCTATTCTATATAAGAGTGGAAGAAATAATGCAAAAGAAATAATGCAAAGTAAGAGGAATATGGGCTCAACACGTAGCACATTAGTACTTATAAACTCTGCCATAAAGTCTCTCAAGTACGGGAGCATCTATCTATTTGTCTATCTCTTGCCTTTGTTAGTTTTGGTCTTTCCTGTGCTCTCTCTGTTGTGGCAAAATGTCGCGTCTTCTTTCTTTATCACTTTCTACCATTGACTTTTTTTTTCTCTCTCTCTCTCTCTTGTCTATTATTAAGAATAATCATCATCATCATTGTCCACGTGTTGATATGTGGTATGTGCTTTTCCCATCTATTTGAACACGTGTCAATTGTGGATTCAATGTTGTCTTTTTTTTCTTTTGATAGAAAGGATTCAATGGTGTCAACTCCACGTCAGAAAGTGTTTTATCTTCCAATGGATTCTTATCACTAAGCCAGCTGTGGATCTCCAACCTCATTCTCTTATTTGACCCATTTTCTGGAGTCTAGATTCTCTACCCATAATTCCTCCTACCCAGCCTCATTGTCAAATTGGGCCCATTTAATGGGCTTGGAGCTCCGTTATTCTTGCTTCTCTCCCCCCCCCCCCCTCCCCCCATATATTATATATGATGATCATCTACTTTGTTTGCATCTTTTACCATAAAGCTGGAATGCATATAAGGCCGTGTTATATATATATATATATATATAATAGGGTGAAAGAATCCTGCCCGCTTGCATGGTTCCATGCTAGACACATGGGACGGGCTGTCGGGGAGCAGGGGAATCGTTTCGCTGTCCAATTCATTTTTTGGACATGGAGAATGCAATGATTTTTTCCCATATATATATATATATATATACACGGCAAAAGGAAGTATGCACTGTTCTTATACAGATTGTAATATATCCTTCTAGTGGGGCTCACATTGACAGATTTTCTCTTATTCTACCATGTGGACTCATATGGATGATACTATATATTCTCCAGACCCTTACTGGTGTAGCGCATAGATTCCTTCTTACACTGACATTGTGGGAATATTTCTTAAAAAAAAAACGGAAAAGACATCATTGGCAAGAGACTGCTGCCTGGTCATGTGGCTCCTGTGCCAATGCATAGGCCAATGATAACGTTTGCATGTATAATGACCCAGGGGGTGAGGTGGTCTTTTCACCACCCTCTGACTTGGCATAGAGGTGTGCGGCTGGGCAGGGATCTTTTCCCCCATAGATACCCCAACCAACCAAACGATTACACCTTCCACACACACAAAAGGAGTACGGCCTGCCTTCGGCTAAATTGATACTTTCACATTTTCTTTCTAATTGCTGCAACACATATATCCTTGTTGGTGGTCTAAAGATGGGGCCAATAAAGCAATGAAAGTGAAAGCTAGGCACTAATCCATTACTAGCGAACATGATCATATCAGATCTTTGGATCATCAGTAAGATCAATCACAACATGTTTGTTCTATATATATAGCTTCTGCATTTACATATAAAAACATGTCTGGGTATAGAGGTTGAGGCAGTGATCACTTTGTTCACTCTTAGTGGCAGACTTGAAATGACAATATGTATAAGCATTATTTTGTAGCTTATTGTTTAATCTCATTATTTTGTAGCTTATTATTTAATCTCATTACTAACATATATGAGGAGGCAAATGTATTACTTACCCTCTGTGTTAGAGCTTTTGTCGGATTTAATGGCACCATATTTACACGACAGAATTCATGGATACGTGAGTGATTGTTAGATTTTGTCCTTTCTCCACCCAACTGTTGTTGAAGTAAATATCTAGAGAGAGAGAGAGAGAGAGAGGTATCCATTGAATCAACTTTTACCGAAAGCCTGATCTATTTGCACCCAAAGCTTTCCACTTCTCTCTTAGAAAGGGATAAAGTCGGCTAGATCATCCTGTCCAGTTCTTTGATATCCATAAAAACGAATAATAAAGATTGGATAGACCATCTGGATACAGAATTTAGGTTCACCTCATGGCAAATAGATCATCTGAATTCAGCTCATCTCTCTCTCTCTCTCACACACACACACACACACACACACACTCACACACAATAGTGCATGAATTGGGTTCAAGGAGAAAAGGATGGTGTGATTGATATGTAGGCCAAACATGGGTGTGATTGATCTATAGGCCAAACATGGCAATCATTCGATGAGAGAACAAGAACACAAAGCGAGGCACACGACCAGACATATTATCTACCCAAATTGGCAAAAATCAGTGCAAAATAAAGAAAAAAGCTGACTCTCCTATTCTAGGCTTGGAACATACGGCGGAATATGACCCACGTACTTAGTATCCTCCACTAATTGCTTGACAATAGATTTGGGATCTTTGAAAGCTTATCAATTATTTGGTTGATCAGTTCTTGCTATATGAAAGCTAAAGGTAGTGAAGAAGGTTCACTTTGGATATTTATATTGCTAGCTACAGTTTTGGGGGATCCCACATTCACAGGACTTATGAATTAGGAAATACTCTGGAAAACTGTAGAGTGATCCTGACGGTCAAGTTTCCAGCCCTTCTTGTTTATTAGCTTGTTTGTCCTACTCTGTGAAAGTGGGCCAGTATGATCTACTGGGTCATACCCTCTTGTGTTTAGATAAGATACGTGATCAAATATTGCAGAGGCCTAGCCTCTTCATCAGGCTTTAGGATTTTTGAGCGATCCTACTAGTCACTATTGAGGCCACACATATGGATAATTCTATTAACAATTAAGGGTAAGCGCTTTCTCGTGACTTTGGGACTAGCCGTCCGATCTGTTTAGGAAATAAAGTTGTGTCCTCACTACCACCAATTGGTTTTAACACAATGGTAACTTGCTCGAACCTTGTACTGACCAATAAGCCCTTGATCAGTTCGTAAGTACATTTTAACTCTTTAGAATTGGGAGTTCATTACAAAGACATAGATTGTAATCAATCCCAAAAACAAAAGCTTCAAACTCCTCTTTTATCCAACTGAAGACATGAAACAAGGCACCTTATTGACAGCTTCCCTAGCTAAGATCCCTTGATGAATTTCTTTTCCCTCTTATTTCAATGAATCTTTTGACTTTAGTGAAGAAATGAGGTTCTCATAAGCCATAGCTCTAGAAGTCTATATTCTAAAATATCCTCCTTATCTCATCTCCAACCCATCCCTTTGATTTTTCTACTTGGATCATATCCACCTTTATTAAGGGAGAATATTCTTCTTCTTCTTCTTTTCTTTTTGATTTTAATGTATTGCTGCTATCTATTCTAGAAACTGGTGGTGATTATAAGATTAGTGGTTGTCAAAAATTGTTCCACACTGGAGAAGCCATATATGTTACGGATTTCATGTCCATCCCCCATTTCGGTCGGTCGTCTCTATCGCACATTCTCACCTGTCATCCATTAGCTCCAACATTATATATCTTGAAAATGAGGATGCAGCCATGGCTAAGTTTCCAATTGTGGGGCACCTACCATATTTGTATGGTTCATTCATTTGATCCTTCCATGGATTTTCCTTTTCAAGATAAATATCATTCTTAATTCAACAGCACCAATAATTGTTTGTTAGCTCTCATTCTCATTCATTGCAATATTGCTAATCAAGCTTCAAAGACCATAACCATTGTTGGTTTCAATACTAGCTAACAGCTTAAAAACATGTAAGCATAAGCTCACAAGCCATTGTTTGGTACATTTAACTCTTTAGTGGAAAAAGATAGCTTGCTTTTTTGCAATATAGCTGACATGTGATTGATGATCAATAATGGATCCAATAATAAAGTAACATGGTCTCCCAAGTGATGAATGAGATCTCATGAACTTGGTCTTTCAAATGGGGTAGGCTGATTAAAGATGGTGTGGTAAACGTCACTGAGCTGTATAGCACCTAAGAGAAGAGAACTATAAGAGCTTTTCTAGAACACTAGACTACCATAGGCAGCAACACAACCTATGATTTATACATTGGATAGGCCTGGTTTGGCAACATTTACAAAACATTCTGACAATATTCTAGAGCAGAACAATGTTCCCGGGACATTGCCAAACAAGACCTTAGTTTTAGGTTTTTGGCCCTCCATGGATGGAACTTGACTTGTAGAATCATAAATAATGATTTCAGATTCTCTTTGGGCCAACCAATGGGCCAGGTCAGATCAAGTTCTAACCCATCCAATCTGAAATTCGGACATTGGTTTAGAAGCCCAAAATTAAAATTGAGCTGAGTTGGGCTTACCTTGGCCCAATTATACTAAATAAAAATAGGGAAAGGGTTCCCTAAAAGGCAGTAAGGTAGCATGGCCCTTATGTTAGCGCGGGATTTTATGAGAGTGCACGTAGAAGCACCAACAGAGGTGGGATTTTCTTCTTTGACGAGGGATAAGGCACTGTGTTTAGGCACATGGCTACTCTGCCTTGCGGACTTCTTTTTCCCATAATAATATATGATGTTAATTTGTATGGAAAAATGTCTTACACCATAGTGTAGGTGATAGGTGGTCGAATGGTTCTATCAATGGAAGTCATTTTTGCCACGTGAAGGAATGATTAGTCATTTTGACCGTTGGATAGTGAGAATTGTTTAAATTGGCATTTATCCAATTCAATGGAACATTAAAGTACATGACCCACTATGTATTGGCCCTTTTCCTTGTAATTTCAACTTTGTCCAAGTTCTTTAAGTATGCAGAAGTTTTACTTTAGCTATATATCGAGCAAGAAGAATCTCTTATCCACTAGTAATGTTGTAATACCTCACATTTTCATTTAATATTTTAATATTGATTTCAAATAATTGTTATTTAATTAACATAATAATGATGTAAATAGTGCAAGGATGAGGTGGCCTTATGTGGTTCGACCATGTGCCCTAACAAGCGACTGCCACATGGCATAGAGGGTGCAGGATGTTTCTGACATAATCAAATGATCAAGTGAAAAGGCTGATTGTTTTCACCATGGTAAGTTTGTTTATTGTTACCTAGTTAAGATATTTAATTAGAAGCACTATTTAGGTAGGCTATGCTTAATAATAATAATAATAATAATAATAATAATAATAATAATAATAATAATAATAATAATACTCCGATCCAGCAAGGAGACTAACACTGAGATGGGTGCAATACCTTACTCAGAACTAAAATTGCTTGAATTAAAATAAACATCTTAAAGAAATAAACCATAAACTGAAATGGAAGATATGGAATTGCAGAAAATGAAAACAGAAAAATAAAAGCTGCTTAACAAGGTCTATATCTTGGAATCAAGAGGCTCGACTGTAGGCTTTGATCCAAGGATAGAACGAGAAGCTGCTATATGCAGATGCAGATGCAAAAAAGAAGCTAATGATGCAATCAAAGAAAATAACTTTGAAATATATCTTTGAAATTAAAGTTACAATATTTGGAGATATTTTTGATCCAGAGTTCTTGAGTCTGGATAGGCTTAGGATGGTTTGGGTTAGAGGATTTGAGAAGAAGAAGGTTGGTTTGGTGAAGAGATCTTTGAGCTATAGGTAGCTAACCTCTGATGGACGATCAGACTTGAGGTGATCGGAGTTTGTTGGAGTCCGGCAAGGCACTTCAAGAGATCTTGGAAGAACTTGTGGAAATATTTGTTTCGGAGCTTCTCTCTCTAGGATTTTAAGTCCGAAAATGTTCAAGTGATTTGTGAGGAGGGGAGGTGCTCCTTTTATAACATAAGGAGACTCATTTGAATTACATGTGGATTTGGGTTGCATTTGGGTTTCATTTGATACTGTACCAAATTAGGTACTGTTTTTCATTTGAAACTATTTGGAACTGTGCACTTAAATTTGCATTTGGAGTGAACAGTTGCTGCCGACAATTGTGGAACTGTTGGCGCCGAAAGTTGGAGTTACTATCGACAAATGATTTGGCATCTTTGATAGATTTGCTGCCGATAGATGATTTGGAATCTTCAATGATCTTACCACGGCATTCCACGTGTCAGGGACACTGTTCTCCGTATTGGTTTGATCAAGAATTTTGTATCCTATTTATTTGAGCCGGATATTGGCCGGACTGTCCTATGACCTGGGACAGTAACAGTACCCCCTTTCCTAAAAGGTCGTCCGGGGTTAATTGACTAGGTGTAATTTAACGACCACACCACGTCGGCTAGTTTATAACCGTCTTAGCAGACGTTTTGGACCAAACTTATTTGGTCGAGGAGGACTTTGCAGTGGTTGCCCGCCGAGACCGACGGGAGGTAACTTCTTTGAATTTGCTGGAGGAGGACGCAGTAAGACTGTCAGGGACGAAGTCAGGGTCAGCCTCATAAGGATCTTGCCCATAGCAGAGTTCATGGGCAGGAACAGATCTTTGCATGGATTTGAGACTGTAGGCATCATCACTAGAGCCTTCATTGTCTTCATTGTCGGAGTCGGAACCGAGCTCTGCAAGACGAGCACGAAGGGCTTCCTTCTCACTTTTGGTGCTTGATTTGGAGGAGCTTTGGATTTTTGGGACAGGCTGGAGACCTGTGAGGCTTTTGATTAATGCATTTTTTTCACATTTGGAGACATCGCAGTTGTCCCACCATTTGATATTGAAAGACCGGCAGAGGACTGGGGCAATCCAGTCATTAACCTGATAGTCATAAATTTGAAATTCCCAGAATAGAATCCATGCGAGGCGGCAATGGAAAAAGAATCTGAGAAGATTGGGTTGGTGAGGTTGCGGTATTGAGTTTTGAGAAAATATTTGGAAGGAATCTTGAATTTGTGGAGGAAGGATTTCTTCCAAAGGTCCATACTGGTCCCACCATTTGGGAAACCAATTGGGAGTTTGGTTGTTGAATTTGTATTCAAAACAGAAGAACCAAGAGTGGCGGTTGGTTCTATTTTGAAAGGTGAAAGCTTTGAACCAGGCTTCCTGGTAATCCATGTAGGTAAAATTTTGTGGGGAAAAAACATTTGAAAAGCTTCTTTGGTTCATGGGATGAGTCCCCCAGTCTTGAAGGGACAGGATTTTGCAAATGGTTACAGTTGTATGTGTAACCAGAGTTGGGTCGGTTCTGTCATAATTGAGTTTGAGTCTGACAGAATCAGTTTCTACGAGAATATACTCGTAATATTCTTGATTTTTTGCCTGGGAGTTGGAATAGTGATTCCATCCTTTGTAGAAAACTGCTTGTGCCATCATTATTGGCGAATCAAGATATTTGTATAAGGGTTCTTCAATAGTGAAGAGGTCTTCTTTGCATGGCTTTTCATGATATTGGCTTTTGAGTTTGGAACCTTGTGCTGTTTGAAGAGGTTTGGCTTGTGTAGTTTGGAGGCTGGAACTAGCCTTGTTTGTGGGTTGGATGGGTCCTGCGGTAGAGCCTACTACCACAGCATGAGAATAAGGGGTTTTGGTGGTAGCCATTTGGGTCTGGCTACGGGTAACAATTTGGTTTGATGGTGCAGCAGAGGCAGCCGCAGCACCATAGCTTGATTTGGATTTGACAACAGAATTTGAGGAGGTGGACTCCTTTGGGGGAGCCATCCTGATAAGGTTAATTTGAGGAGTCTGGCCCTGTAAGAATTCACGGGTAAGAAAGTCAGGGACAGAATTGGATTCTCCTTTAATATATTCTATTTGAAATTCAAAAGTTGATAATAAAGCTTGCCATCTGGCAAAAATTTGTTTTGATGCAAGATTTGAAACATCATTTTGTAAAACATATTTAGCTGCGCTACAATCAACACGGACTAAAAATGGTTTATTTAATAATGTATTTTGAAATTTTTGAATGCAGAGAACAATTGATAAAATCTCTTTTTTGATGGTGCTGTAATTCTTTTGAGCAGAGTTCCAAATACCAGAAGTAAATTGGACTAATTGTTCTTTGTTATTATCAGGGAGTCTTTGTTTAAGAATTCCACCATAACCAATATCAGAGGCATCAGTTTCAACAATCTTAAATGCCTCAGGGTTAGGAATAAATAAACAAGGAATTTCTTTAACAAGCTTTTTGATTGTTTGAACGGCAGTTGTTTGGGTTTGAGACCAGGGAGATGGTTTCTTTTTAAGCCGAAGATAAAGAGGTTCGGCAATCTTACTGATTTGGGGAAGAAAATCACGAACGTAATTTAGGCTTCCTAAAAATCTTTGTAATTGGGTTTTATCAAGGATTTGGTCAGGGAATTTTTCTCCAAAGGTAATGGCACGATCAATAGGGGTAAGAGTACCCTTTTCTATTATGTGCCCAAGGAACCTAACCTTGGTAAGAAAGAATTCCATTTTTCTCTTTGATAAAACAAGACCATTTGATTTAATAATTTGGTAAAACGTCCTTAGGTGTTTGAAGTGTTGCTCAACAGAATTTGAAAAAACCAAGACATCATCAATATAGACAATGGTGAATTGTCCATAAGGATTGAATATGTCATTCATAATTTTCTGAAATTCACTTGGGGCATTTTTGAGGCCGAATGGCATTACGTTCCATTCATATAGGCCAAAGGGGGTTGTGAAGGCGGTTTTATAGCGGTCCTTATCATGGATTTGGATCTGCCAGAAACCAGACTTCATATCGAATTTGGAAAAGATTTTTGCTTGGTAAATTCTTTGTAAAAGGTCCTTTTGATTTGGGATAGGATATCTGACCCATTGAAGGGCATCATTTAAGGGTTTGTAATTAACTACTAGCCGAGGAGTACCTCTTTCAATTTCAGCAGCCTTATTGACATAGAAGGCTGTGCAACTCCAAGGTGAGGTACTGGGTCGGATAAGTTTTTTGGCTAAGAGATCATTGATCTCTTCTTTGCAAGTTTCAAGAAGGGTTTGATTCATTTGAGCTGGGCGTGCTTTAGTGGGAATTTGAAGATCTGAGAACCCAGTAGCATATGGTAGGGTAACCATATGCTGCTTTCGATGCCAAAAGGCATCAGGAACATCAGAACAAAGATTGGTTTCAAATTTTAATTTAATTTGATTAATTTGTTGGATAGTTTTGGGATTTTTAAGATGATCAGAGATTCTTTCATGGAGAAGCTCTGTTTTGAGAAAATTTAATTGTTTAATTTTCCTAATGCTTTGGTCATCAGAATTTTGGGTTTGTAAGAATGGGAAGACTATTTTCTGTCCTTGGAACTTAGTAGAAATCCCGTCTTGGGTTATCTTGAAAGGTTTGATTTTTTCTAAGAATGGTTGACCGAGGATTATGGTTTGGTCAAGATCCTTAGCAAGGATAAAAGTTTGGGGGAGGCACAGGCCTTGGTTACAGACATGGGTATTTGAAAGTTTGTATTGAACATTTAACCCAGATCCATTAGCCGTGTTAAGGCGTTGGGTAGTTCTTTCATAAAACTGGGTTGGAATAGCACCTTCGTTGATACAGTTGGCGTTAGCACCAGAATCAACTAAGGCAATANTTTGGGGAAGGCAAAGGCCTTGGTTACAGACATGGGTGTTTGAAAGTTTATATTGGACATTCAACCCAGATCCATTGGCCGTGTTTAGCCGTTGGGTAGTTCTTTCATAGAACTGGGTTGGAATAGCACCTTCGTTGATGCAATTGGCATTTGCACCAGAATCAACTAAGGCTATGGCTGAAAACTTGAAAGAAGCATTAATAACCAAGGTTATGCGAACATACCAATTTTGGCAGGATATGGTAGACACAAAACCAGGGATTGTAGGATTTGGTTCACCAAGTTCTTGCGTTGCAAAGGGGTTTATTAATGGTTCAGAAGTTGAATTTGAAGCTTGTTGATTTTGATGTCTGTTTAAGAGGGCTATTTGTTGTTTAATTTGTTTTATCTCATACTGCAAAGATGCAGTAGTGGTTTCAAGGGATTTGATCCGACCAGAGTGATCAGGGATAATAGGTTTTGATATTTTATCGAATTTTTGCATGATTTGATGAAGATTATATGGTTGAGGAGAGTTTTGGGTAGAAACATTGTTTCTGAGATGCTCAAGGCAGGCCTTCTTATGTTCTGGGTCTGCTAAGTTATCAATATAATCAAAAATGTTTGAATTTGGTGATGCACGGAGCATCCGGATAGGCTTGGGGACACAATCTTCACAACTAAGACCAATAATACAAGAATCACAATTACATGCTTGAAAATTCTCATTATTGGAAGAACTGGAAGAATTATGATCAGAGGCTTGAATTTGGTTAAGTTTGTTATTTTCATCCTCGGAGGAAGATGAAGAAGTTTCTTGGAAAAGGGCAAGGATTTGGGTTTTATCTTGCTCAGAAATTTGTAAAGAATTAATTTTATTTGAGACTCTACAAAATTTGGCAATGTGTCCAGGCTTACCACATTTAAAACATCCTTGTGTGGGTTTATCTGGATTTTGATTCTTAAAATTTTTAGGTGCCTTGAAAGGCTTCCTATATTTGTTATATTTTGACTTAGAAGGAGTTTTATAATAAAACTCAGGGGTTGTAAATGGTTTGTTAGAAACGTATTTTTTGGATTTGTGAAAAGTTTTATAATATTTACGAGAAGACTTATGTTTGTGTTTGGATGGAGGTCTGAGAGGTGGAAATCCGAACTGTTCGCAGAAACCTCCTAATTCACGTTTGTAAAATTTGTTTTCTTTATGGATTTGTTTCTTTAGTCTAATATCAGTACAGAGAGCAAGACCCTCTTCATGAATAAGACTAATGATTTGGCCATAGGACATTTGATCATAGGGAATGATGCCATCATTTTCCTTCCTAAGGCGTTGTTTGATTTTTTCGGAAAACAAGGTTGGTAATCCGGTAAGGAATTTTTCTTTCCAACAGGGAAGGTTTGCATCAGGTCTGGTTAAAACTTTGGTCAAGAAAGTGTCTTTGTACCATTTGAAATCATGTAATTTCTTACATCTAAGGTTTGATAATTGTTCAGCTGTTCTATCTTTGAGACGAGAAGGGTTTCCTAAAAAGTAATTTGCAATGCTGAAAATAAGGGTATTAACAGCATCCTCAATAGGAATACCTTCACCATCAAGAAGGGGAACACCATCTGGTGTAATTTGAACAGCCATTAAAATTTCTGTTTTTTGGACATCAGTCAGGACATAATCCCACCAACCTTTGAGTTGGCCTGTAAAGCCAGAAACAAGCAAGGTAGCCACAGCACTATCAGGTGTATTCTTGATCCGATGTGCGTTGCTAACCATGGTCATTTCTTGGAGTTTGTTCATGAGATTATGTTCGGACAGACCATCTATGTTCCATTCATAGATGATACCGCTTTGGTAAGAAGCCTGAGGAGCAATTCCTCTAGCTTCAATTTGTAAGTCAGGGAAGACTGGGTGTTGGTTAGAACTTTGACCAATCTGATTAATTTTGGGGAAGTCTTCTTCTTCAGAACTCGAGGAAGTGTCTGAAGAACATCCTATGATGTTGCGAACACCTCTATTATTTGATTCAGCTGATGGTTCATCTAAGGGCTGGTTTTGGACAGGTGTTTGAGGATCACTTAAATGTTCTTCAGCAGCATTAAGGATAGTTAAACGTTGATTAATTTGATCTAAAACAAAAGATTTGTTAAGAGCAAGTTGTTGTTTTTGAGGAATATTGTATGGTTTAAACAAGGATACAGAACTTGGAACCGGAGCTGGTGTCATAGATGAAGAGGCTACCGGTTTTGTTTGGACAAGGTTTTCAACTCTTGAAAGTTGATTGCCTATGGTTTGAAGACTTAAATTTGTAAAGTTTAATTGTTCAATTTGTCTTCGGTTTGGATCTTCTTTGTCGGAAATTTTGAAAGGAGAGGCTATTATTTCATTATTTTTGTAGTTATGTTTGATGCTTTCAACCGGAGGATGAATAGCATTAGTGGTTTGTCCCTCATAAAGAGTCCAGGCTTTATGAGAGGTGGTTTGGGTACATATCTGATTATGCCAGGGATAGTAAACATTATTATCCTGGGCATATATATCAAAATATGTAAAGAAGAAAACATTTGTTTTAAGATTTGTCATAAAATTATACCAATTTGTTCTAATTTGAGCTTGTTGTTCAAGGTTAAAGGTTTTTAAGAACCATTCACGTTTTTCTTTGTTCTTTTGGGACTCAAAATCATTTCGAAGTAAAGGTTTGTCAATTTGATAATTTGTTTCTACCTGGATCATGTAGACTCCGCCAGTTTGTGGGTTTTTAGGAGGAGGAGGAGGTTCAACCTCAGATTGAGTAGGAGACCTTTGATCATTGGCTTCAGAAGGGGTTGTTTCAGGAACGGTCGAATTGGCTTCGTATGTTCCATGCACAATATTTTGATTATTATGAACTCCAACAAGGTTAGGGAGAGGTGGAGTAGTTCTAGTTTGGGAAACCCATTGATTTAAGTCAGAAGAAGTCGATGCTTCAGAGCATGATCTTCTGGAACTTTGGTAAACCGGAGGGGTAGTTTGTCTGTTAAACCTAATGGCAACTAATCCGTCTGAATCTTGGGAAATAGAACGGATACTTGTATTTGAAACCTGAGGAGGAATAGCAGTCGTTTGCAGCTGCCATTCTTCAGGGAAAGAAATATCTTCCCATCGGCAAAGTTTGGGGTAGACAATTTGACCCTGAATACAATCAGTTTCAAGGTAAAGAGTTTGGCCTTTTGAAGAAGTTCTTTTGGCACGAGGTTGGACAGATTTCATTGCTTTGTATTTAATGCGATGGATAATAGAAATCGGGATGGTTCCATGCATTAATTTGTAACCATGAGTTTTAAGGTTGAGTTTGAGTGAATGTAAGATATTTGGGTCTTCAAGGGCTATGGACATATCGGGATAGACATTGAAATGGACAGGTCCATAACAAAGACTTGTTTCAATGGCTCCCAAAAGGGAATCATTGAACTCAAGAAACCTTTGGTCACGAAGGGCTAACAACATAGAAGTGTTAAGTCCTTCTCGGTGAAGGGGTTTGATGGCCACTTGCACTAAGCCAATATGGACATAATTATATTTGTGGTCTTTGTATAAATCTTGAAGGGTAAGTGGATCAAAAAGTTGGATTTCTTGAGTTTGAGGGGTAAAATTTATAGTTTGTTCTACGGTCTTGACTGTTTCAAGTCCGAACCAGTCTCGATCATAGAGATCATTTCTTGAAATTTTTGGCATATCCCAACTTCGAAGTCGTCGGTTAATTCTTGAGGTTTGTTCATCATAATCAAGCACATTAGAACTTGTGCTTGCCTCACCTGCCGATCTCATCGACATGGAGCGGGGTAAACGATTCATAATTTGAGAATTCTTAGTCTTGGGGTAATCACCTAGATCTAAGTTTTAAGATGGTATTTCCAACATGACTTGGGCACAAACGTGGTCTTACACTCTTCTGCCACTCCTCCCAAGAATCCAAAGGCATATACCGCGTGAAAAACTTAAAAGAAAATAATTACTCAAAAGAAAAGAAATCTGCAAAGAAATAAACCGAATCCACCACCACCGTGGCTCTGATACCAGATTACAGGATCGAGATATGCTAAAACCCAGGGAAATAGTGATCTCCTGGTTCTGATACCAGATTACAGGATCGAGATATGTTTTTATATGATTTCGATATAAAATTGGTTTCCTTACATGGGCAGATCATATGATTATTGTATTTATTGTACAAGCCACTTGATTGGCAAACCTATGTCGTCTACTAGAACACATGACAAATTATAAAATTAAATATATGTTTTTAAAGGTTGGAATCAAGAATCACTTGTACAAAGGCATTGAGTTGATTCTATTCATATAAAAGTGACTTACTGTTCTTTTTGCAAAAGGATGCTGCTGACCTCCTTGGTTATATGCCTGTTCCTGTTCCTGTTCCTGTTCACTGGCGTAGGCACTGGCATGGTCGCCACACAATCAAGTAGTGTGTTGGTCTTTCCAAATACTTTCCAATGGAATAAAAATTAATAAGTTATTAGGCGTAAAATTGATTTTAAAAGTCGTTTAAAGGTGGGTTTCACTGGAGCGGCAGAAACAGAATCTTTCGTCAAATGATCGTCAAATCAAATCATTTTCAAATACAGAGTTTTTATGATACAATACACCTAATCCTAAAATTTGGTCCAATTCAGAGGTCGTTTGACTTATAATTTTTTGTTTTCCAATGAACCTCCCAAGAGACATTTTGATAAGTTTGCATCTGTTTCTTCCAATCACTTTTAGATTATTCGCAACACAAGACCCCTACGGCTCGAAACAGTCAATTCGTTTTTTTTTTTTTTTTTCTTTTGTCATCCTCTCAAGGGCCTGTGAGGTACTAGGTGGGTGTCTACTAAGGGTGAAATAAGGCCGGTTGGGTTGGGTTGGGTTTCTTAAAATCCTAGCCTAATCTTAAGTCTTCAAAATTCAATCTAACCCAACCCAATCTTGTCGGGTTCATATCAACCCAATCAGACCCTAATTGATCCTGTCAAGGCCGGGTTGGGTTGACTCTAGCTTTTGCAATGATTGGATTAACCATGATTGACTTGTTTTTACCATTCATGTCTTATATATTAAAAAATTATATATAAAAAAAATACCAATAGAAACATTAAATTCTAATATAAAAATTCAGAGTTAAATTTGGAGCCGGTTGGGTTGGGTAAGGATGTGAATTTGAAACCAAAATCGTCTATCGAGATCGAATCGAACCAAAGTTTACATTAAACAACTATTATAATATATATAAATATATATATATATATATATATATATAAACGAGATAGGTGCAATACCTTACTCCGATCCAGCAAGGAGACTAACACTGAGATGGATGCAATATCTTACTAAGATCTAAATTTGTGCTTTAAATAAAATAAACAAAGAAAGAATTAAAAGCATAAACTTATAGATGAAGGATATGAAATTGCACAAAAATAAAAAGCTGCTTAACAAGATCTATATCTTGGAATCAAGAGGCTCGACTGTAGGCTTTGATCCAAGGATAGAACAAGAAGCTGCTATATGCAGATGCAGAAAGAAGCTAATAATGCAATCAAAGAAAAATACTTTGAAATATAACTTTGAAAGTAATTATTACAATATTTGGAGATTTTTGATCCAGAGTTCTTGAATCTCTGGAAAGGCTTAGGACGGTTTGGGTTAGAGGATTTGAGAAGAAGAAGGTTGGGTTGGCTTTGAGCTGTAGGTAGCTAACCTTTGATGGACGATCAGACTTGGGATGATCGAAGTTTGTTGAAGTCCGGCGGGATGCTCGGAGAGATCTTGGAAGAACTTGTGGAGGCTCAGCTTGCTTCGGAGCTTCTCTCTCCAAGTTCTAGGATTTCTAGTTCTAAAATTTTCAAGTGATTTGGGAGAAGGGGTAGTGCTCCTTTTATAGAATAAGGAGGCTCATTTGGATTACATGTGGGTTTGGTTTACATTTGAGTTTCATCTGGAACTGTACCAAATTAGGTACTATTTGACACTGTGCACTTAAATTTGCATTTGGAGTAAACAGTTGCTGCCGACAATTGTGGAACTGTTGGCACCGAAAGTTGAAGTTGCTATCGACAAATGATTTGGCATCTTTGATAGATTTGCTGTCGATAGTTGATTTGGAATCTTCAATGATCTTACCACGGCATTCCACGTGTCAGGGACACTGTTCTCCGTATTGGTTTGATCAAGAATTTGGTATCCTATTTATTTGAGCCGGATATTGGCCGGACTGTCCTATGACCTGGGACAGTAGCAGTACCCCCTTTCCTTAAAGGTCGTCCGGGGTTAATTGACTAGGTGAAATTTAACGACTGCACCAAGTCGGCTAATTTATAACCGTCTTAGCAGACGTTTTGGACCAAACTTATTTGGTCAAGGATTTTTCATTAACTGCCCGCCGAGATCGACGGGAAGTAACTTCTTTGAATTTGCTGGAGGAGGACGCCGTAAGACTGTCAGGGACGAAGTCAGGGTCAACCTCATAAGGATCTTGCCCATAGCATAATTCATGGGCAGGAACAGATCTTTGTATAGATTTGAGACTGTAGGCACCATCACTGGAGCCTTCATTATCTTCATTGTCTGAGTCGGAGCCGAGTTCTGCTAGACGAGCACGAAGGGCTTCTTTCTCACTTTTGGTGCTTGATTTTGAGGAGCTTTGGATTTTTGGAACAGGTTGGAGACCTGTGAGGCTTTTGATTAATGCATTCTTCTCACATTTGGAGACATCACAGTTGTCCCACCATTTGATATTAAATGACCGACAGAGGACTGGGGCAACCCAGTAATTTATCTGGTAGTCATAAATTTGGTATTCCCAGAATAATATCCATGCGAGACGGCAGTGGAGAAAGAATCTGAGAAGATCAGGTTGGTGAGGTTGGGGTGTGGAGTTTTGAGAAAATATTTGGAAGGAGTCTTGAATTTGTGAAGGGAGGATTTCTTCCAAGGGTCCATATTGGTCCCACCATTTGGGAAACCAATTAGGAGTTTGGTTGTTGAATTTGTATTCAAAACAGAAGAACCAAGAGTGGCGGTTAGTTCTATTTTGAAAAGTGAAAGCTTTGAACCAGGCCTCCTGGTAATCCATGTATGTATAATTTTGAGGGGAGAAAATATTTGAAAAGTTCCTTTGGTTCATGGGATGAGTCCCCCAATCTTGGAGAGACAGGATTTTACATATGGTTACAGTTGTATGTGTAACCAGAGTTGGGTCGGTTCTGTCATAATTGAGTTTGATTCTGACAGAGTCGGTATCGACGAGAATATACTCGTAAAATTCTTGATTTTTTGCCTGGGAGTTGGAATGGTGGTTCCATCCTTTGTAGAAAACTGCTTGTGCCATCATAATTGGCGAGTCAAGATATTTGTATAAGGGCTCTTCAATAGTGAAGAGATCTTCTTTGCATGGCTTTTCATAATATTGGCTTTTGAGTTTGGAGCCTTGTGCTGTTTGAAGAGGTTTGGCTTGTGTAGTTTGGAGGCTGGTACTAGCCTTATTTGTGGGTTGGATGGGTCCTGCGGTAGAGCCGACTACCACAGCATGGGAATAAGGTATTTTGGTGGTAGCCATTTGAGTTTGGCTGCGGGTAACAATTTGGTGTGATGGTGCAGCAGAGGCAGCCGCAGCACCATAGCTTGACTTGGTTCTGACAACAGAATTTGAGGAAGTGGACTCCTTAGGGGGAGCCATCCTGATAAGGTTAATTTGAGGAGTCTGGCCCTGTAAGAATTCACGGGTAAGAAAGTCAGGGACAGAATTGGATTCTCCTTTAATATATTCTATTTGAAATTCAAAGATTGATAATAAAGCTTGCCATCGGGCAAAAATTTGTTTTGATGCAAGATTTGAAACATCATTTTGTAAAACATATTTAGCTGCGCTACAATCAACACGAACTAAAAATGGTTTATTTAATAATGTATTTTGAAATTTTTGAATACAGAGAACAATCGATAGAATCTCCTTTTTGATGGTACTGTAATTCTTTTGAGCAGAATTCCAAATGCCAGAAGTAAATTGGACTAATTGTTCTTTGTCATTATCAGAGATTCTTTGTTTAAGAATTCCTCCATATCCAATGTCAGAAGCATCAGTCTCAACAATCTTAAATGCTTCAGAGTTTGGAATAAATAAACAAGGAATTTCTTTAACAAGCTTTTTGATAGTTTGAACGGCAGTTGTTTGGGTTTGAGACCAAGGAGTTGGTTTCTTTTTAAGCCGAAGATAAAGAGGTTCGGCAATCTTACTGATTTGGGGAAGAAAATCACGAACGTAATTTAAACTTCCAAGAAATCTTTGTAATTGAGTTTTATCAAGGATTTGGTCAGGGAATTTTTCACCAAAGGTAATGGCACGATCAATGGGGGTAAGAGTACCCTTTTCAATCAAATGCCCAAGAAATCTAACCTTGGTAAGAAAGAATTCCATTTTCCTTTTAGATAAAACAAGACCATTTGATTTAATGATTTGGTAAAATGTTCTTAAGTGTTTGAAATGCTGCTCAACAGAATTTGAGAAAACCAGGACATCATCAATATATACAATAGTGAATTGTCCATAAGAATTGAATATGTCATTCATGATTTTCTGAAATTCACTGGGAGCATTTTTGAGGCCAAATGGCATAACGTTCCATTCATATAGGCCAAAGGGTGTTGTGAAGGCGGTTTTGTAACGATCCTTATCATGGATTTGGATCTGCCAGAAACCAGACTTCATATCAAATTTGGAAAAGATCTTTGCTTGATAAATTCTTTGTAAAAGATCCTTTTGATTTGGGATTGGATATCTGACCCATTGGAGGGCATCATTTAAGGGTTTGTAATTAACTACCAACCGAGGAGTACCTCGTTCTATTTCAGCAGCCTTATTGACATAGAAGGCTGTGCAACTCCAGGGTGAGGTACTGGGTCGGATAAGTTTTTTGGCTAAGAGATCATTGATCTCTTCTTTGCAAGTTTCTAAAAGAGTTTGATTCATTTGGGCAGGTCTTGCCTTAGTAGGGATTTGAAGATCTGAGAACCCAGTAGCATAGGGTAGGGTGACCATATGCTGTTTTCGATACCAGAAAGCATCAGGAACATCAGAACAAAGATTGGATTCAAATTTTGTCTTAATTTGATTAATCTGTTGGATGGTTTTTGGATTTTTAAGATGATCAGAGACTCTTTCATGAAGAAGCTCATTTTTGAGAAAATTTAATTGTCTAATTTTCCTAATACTTTGGTCATTGGAATTTTGGGTTTGTAAGAATGGGAAGATAATTTTTTGGCCTTGAAACTTTGTAGAAATTCCATCTTGGGTTATTTTGAATGGTTTGATTTTTTCTAAAAATGGTTGACCAAGGATTATAGTTTGGTCAAGATCTTTAGCAAGGATGAAAGTTTGGGGAAGGCAAAGGCCCTGGTTGCAAACATGGGTGTTTGAAAGTTTGTATTGGACATTCAACCCAGATCCATTAGCCGTATTAAGGCGTTGGGTAGTTCTTTCATAGAACTGGGTTGGAATAGCACCTTCGTTGATACAATTGGCATTTGCGCCAGAATCAACTAAAGCAATAGAAGAAAATTTGAACGAGGCATTGATGACTAAGGTTATGCGAACATACCAATTTTGACAAGTTATGGTAGCCACAAAACCTGGAATTGTAGAATTTGGTTCAATAAATTCTTGGTTTGCAAAAGGATTTACTAATGGCTCGTTGTTTGAGGTTGAAGCTTGTTGGTTTTGATGTTTGTTTAAGAGAGCTATTTGTTGTTTAATTTGTTTTATCTCATACTGCAAAGATGCAGTAGTGGTTTCAAGGGATTTGATCCGACCAGAATGGTCAGGAATAATAGGTTTTGATATTTTATCAAATTTTTGCATTATTTGATGGAGATTGTAAGGTTGAGGAGAGTTTTGGGTAGAAACATTGTTTCTGAGATGCTCGAGACAGGCCTTTTTATGCTCTGGGTCTGCTAAGCTATCAATATAATCAAAAATATTTGAATTTGGTGATGCACGGAGCATCCGGATAGATTTGGGGACACAATCTTCACAGCTAAGACCAATAATACAAGAATCACAAGTACATGCTTGAAAATTCTCATTATTGGAAGAACTAGAAGAATTATGTTCAGAGGCTTGGATTTGATTAAGTTTGTTGTTTTCATCCTCAGAGGAAGATGAAGAAGTTTCTTGGAAAAGAGCAAGGATTTGGGTTTTATCTTGCTCAGAGATTTGTAAAGAATTAATTTTATTCGAGACTCTACAAAATTTGGCAATGTGTCCAGGCTTACCACATTTGAAACATCCTTGTGTGGTTTTATCTGGATTTTGATTCTTAAAATTTTTAGGTGCCTTGAAAGGCTTCCTATATTTGTTATATTTTGGCTTTGAAGGAGTTTTATGATAAAACTCAGGAGTTGTAAATGGTCTGTTAGACACATATTTTTTGGATTTGTGAAAATTTTTATAATATTTGCGAGAAGATTTGTGTTTGTGTTTAGATGGGGGTCTAAGAGGTGGAAACCCAAATTGTTCACAGAATCCTCCTAATTCTCGTTTGTAAAACTTGTTTTCTTTATGGATTTGTTTCTTAAGTCTAATATCAGTACAGAGAGCAAGACCCTCTTCATGAATAAGACTAATGATCTGGCCATAAGACATTTGGTCGTAGGGAATGATCCCATCATTCTCTTTTCTAAGGCGTTGTTTGATTTTTTCAGAAAACAAAGTTGGTAATCCTGTAAGGAATTTTTCTTTCCAACAGGGAAGGTTTGCATCAGGTCTGGTTAAGACTTTGGTTAAAAAAATGTCTTTGTACCATTTGAAATCATGTAATTTCTTGCATCTAAGGTTTGATAATTGTTCAGCTGTTCTATCTTTGAGGCGAGAAGGGTTTCCTAAAAAGTAATTTGCAATGCTGAAAATAAGGGTATTAACAGCATCCTCAATAGGAATACCTTCACCATCAAGAAGGGGAACACCATCTGGTGTAATTTGGACAGCCATTAAAATTTCTGTCTTTTGGACATCGGTCAGGACATAATCCCACCAACCTTTGAGTTGGCCAGTGAAGCCAGAAACAAGCAAGGTAGCCACAGCACTATCAGGTGTATTCTTGATACGATGTGCGTTGCTAACCATGGTCATTTCTTGGAGTTTGTTCATGAGATTATGTTCGGACAGACCATCTATGTTCCATTCATAGATGATTCCACTTTGGTAGGAAGCCTGAGGAGCAGTTCCTCTAGCTTCAATTTGTAGGTCTGGGAAGACCGGGTGTTGGTTAGAACTTTGACCAATTTGGTTAATTTTGGGGAAGTCTTCTTCTTCAGAACTTGAGGAAGTGTCTGAAGAACAGCCTATAATGTTGAGGATACCTCTATTATTTGATTCAGCTGTTGGTTCATTTGAAGCTTGATTTTGGGCCGGTGTTTGAGGATCACTTAAATGTTCTTCAGTAGCATTAAGGATAGTCAATCGTTGGTTGATTTGATCTAAAACAAAGGATTTGTTAAGGGCGAGTTGTTGTTTTAGAGGAATATTATAAGGTTTGAATAAGGAAACAGAAGTTGGAACCGGAGCCGGTGTCATAGATGAAGAGGCTACAGGTTTTGGCTGGACAAGGTTTTCAACTCTTGAAAGTTGATTACCTATAGTTTGAAGACTTAAATTTGTAAAATTTAATTGTTCAATTTGTCTTCGGTTTGGATCTTCTTTATCGACTATTTTGAACGGAGAAGCTATTATCTCATTATTTTTGTAGTTATGTTTGATGCTTTCTATCGGAGGATGGATAGCATTAGTGGTTTGTCCTTCATAAAGAGTCCAGGCTTTATGAGAGGAGGTTTGAGTACATACCTGATTATGCCAGGGATAATAAACATTATTATCCTGGGCATAGATATCAAAATATGTAAAGAAGAAAACATTTGTTTTAAGATTTGTCATGAAATTATACCAATTTGTTCTAATTTGAGCTTGTTGTTCAAGGTTAAAGGTTTTTAAGAACCATTCACGTTTTTCTTTGTTCTTTTGGGACTCAAAATCATTTCGAAGTAAAGGTTTGTCAATTTGATAATTTGTTTCTACTTGAATCATGTAAACTCCGCCAGCTTTAGGGTTTTCAGGAGGAGGAGGAGGTTCAACCTCAGATTGAGTAGGAGATCTTTGATTATTGGCTTCAGAAGGGGTTGTATCAGGAACGGTAGAAGTAGTTTCGTAAGTTCCATGTACAATATTTTGATTATTTTGAACTCCAACAAGGTGAGGGAAAGGTGGAGTTGTTCTAGTTTGAGAAACCCATTGGTTTAAGTCAGAAGAAGTTGATGCTTCAGAGCATGATCTTCTGGAACTTTGGTAAACCGGAGGGGTAGTTTGTCTGTTGAACCTAATGGCAACTAATCCGTCTGAATCTTGAGAAATAGAACGGATACTTGTGTTTGAAACTTGAGGAGGAATAGCAGTCGTTTGCAGCTGCCATTCTTCAGGGAAAGAAATATCTTCCCAACGGCAAAGTTTGGGGTAGACAATTTGACCCTGAATACAGTCAGTCTCAAGGTAAAGGGTTTGACCTTTTGAAGATGTTCTTTTGGCCCGAGGTTGGACAGACTTCATAGCTTTGTATTTGATGCGATGAATGATGGAAATTGGGATGGTTCCATGCATTAATTTGTAACCATGAGTTTTAAGGTTAAGTTTGAGGGAGTGTAAAATATTTGGGTCTTCTAAAGCTATGGACATGTCAGGATAGACATTAAAATGGACAGGTCCATAACAAAGACTTGTTTCAATGGCTCCCAGAAGGGAATCATTGAACTCAAGGAACCTTTGGTCACGAAGGGCTAACAACATAGAAGTGTTGAGTCCTTCTCGGTGAAGGGGTTTGATGGCTACTTGGACAAGGCCAATATGGACATAATTATATTTGCGATCTTTGTATAAATCTTGAAGGGTAAGTGGATCAAAAAGTTGGATTTCTTGAGTTTGTGGGGTAAAATTTATGGTTTGTTCTACGGTCTTGACTGTTTCGAGTCCGAACCAGTCTCGATCATAGAGATCATTTTTGAAATTTTTGGCATATCCCAACTTCGAAGTCGTCGGTTAATTCTTGAGGTTTGTTCATCATAATCAAGCACATTAGAACTTGTGCTTGCCTCACCTGCCGATCTCATTGACATGGAGCGGGGTAATCGACTCATAATTTGAGAAATCTTAAACTTGGGGTAATCACCTAGATCTAAGTTTTAAGATGGTATTTCCAACATGACTTGGGCACAAACGTGGTCTTACACTCTTCTGCCACTCCTCCCAAGAATCCAAAGGCATATACCGCGTCGAAAAACTTAAAAGAAAATAATTACACAAAAGAAAAGAAATCTGCAAAGAAATAAATCGAATCCACCACCACCGTGGCTCTGATACCAGATTACAGGATCGAGATATGCTAAAATCCAGGGAACTAGTGATCTCCTGGTTCTGTATAGCAATCAGGACGAGATAGGTGCAATACCTTACTCCGATCCAGCAAGGAGACTAGCACTGAGATGGGTGCAATACCTTACTCAGAACTAAATTTGTGCTTAAATAAAATAAACAAAGGAAAACCATAGACTGGAATAAAAGATATGGAATTGCAGAAAACTAAAAAGCTGCTTAACTGGATCTATTTCTTGGAATCAAGAGGCTCGACTGTAGGCTTTGATCCAAGGATAGAAGAAGAAGCTGCTATGCAGATGCAGAAAATTGAAAAGTTTGCAGGAAATAAGCTAATAATGCAATCAAAGAAAATTACTTTGAAATATAACTTTTGAAATTAAAAATTACAATATTTGGAGATATATTTTTGATCCAGAGTTTTGGATCGGTTTGGGTAGGCTTGGGTTGGAGGGTTTGAGAAGAAGAAGGTTGGGTTGGCTTTGAGCTTTAGGTAGCTAACCTTTGTTGGACGATCAGACTTGGGATGATCGGAAGTTTGTTGAAGTCCGGCGGGATGCTCGGAGAGATCTTGGAAGAACTTGTGGAGGATTATTTTTATCTTTATTCAAATATTTAGTTCTGACAAATGGAAAATCAATATTAGTAAATGGAAGTATGAAAATGAGTGATATAGATGATATGTTGATAGTTAAGAACCAATGAAACTACAACACAGTAGAAATACTAAACTGACTAGGAAAAGCCCATTGAATAAGTATAGTTACTAACAATCGACAATGTATAGAGGATTGGTATCATAAACCATAAATTTTGTAATGCATTTACGTACTTGTTACCATTTTTTTAGAAAACTATATAAGATTTTTATAGAAATTACTAAAAAATATTATTTATCACACCATTAAAAAAAGATTATTTTAATTTTCTTGAAAATTAAAAAGCTTAAATGTAGACATTTCCACCTCTTATTTTGCTTGTCTAATAGAAGCATATCCTAAGAAGATAATATAATTTTTCAAATTTCTTTCAATAATCTGAATTAAATGTATATCTATTTCAAATTCCTTTGCACTATGATGACGTCCAGTGGGTTTATTGTTGATTTCTAATCTTCAAAGTTAGTGATGTTCCTTTATTGAGTTTATTTTCCTTGGAAAAAAAAATCATTTCCCACTTAGAAAATACTTTTAAAACATTTAACCATCATTGATTTTGTTGATTTCTAACTTAATGATAGAATTAGGTTGAGATTAGGTAATTAACAAGTCGCTTTAACTCTCTCTCTCTCTCTCTCACACACACAAAATAGTTGTTGTAATTGATCGTGAAAGTGAGACTGGATTCTTGTTGATTCTCCATCTTAGTAATATAGTTAAATTAAATGGTCATTAAATTAAATTAAGCCTTTGTTTTGTCGCCCAAGAAGGATATATTTGTTTTCGTCACATCTTTAAATAATTCACCATTCTTCTTTATTTTATTATACTGTTACCCTAAAATTCCTTATCTTTTGATATATACTCTTCTGTTTTGAATTTCTTGTTTCTAACCAGCTTTGGAATTAGTTTCCCAATTTGTCTTTTGTCATTAGTGTTTTGTTCAATTGGTGTTCATGTGAGTGAATAGTGAACAAGTGCATAAATCTAATTTGGAGAGGGGATTATTAGTCAATAGTTCTTTATTTCTGGTAGCTATCGTGTGTCTATCATTCAGGTCCAGAGAATTAATTAATGTTTCTGTCAATTCTTTGATTAAGACCCGAGTGATTGGTTTATATTCAACCCAAATTTTAGATTGATCCACATTGATTAAAATGCAGCGCAATTATTTTTTGAAAGAGGGATTTTTATATACAAATTGATTAAAATGTGATTGGCACAATATCCTTACTTGGTGGGCTAGCATAATATTTATTTAAATTCTCAAAAACTCGGGTGAGTAAAGTGTTAACAACTATTGGGGTAAGTCTATTAAGTCTAATCCTGAAATGTGACATCATAATATATTATTGAATTTTATTTGACACATATTAATTGTATGAATAATTTGTATATGTGCATAGGCTTGATTCTAAGATCTTTTAATGGAAGAGAAGATCTTTTATTTTCATGTAGGGTTGGTACCTGCCATCATTCTATATATTGTCAGAACAAGTGCATAAATCTAATTTGAAGAGGGGATTATTAGTCAATAGTTCTTTATTTCTGGTAGGTATAGTGTGTCTATCATTCAGGTCCAGAGAATTAATTAATGTTTCTGTCAATTCTTTGATTAAGACCCGAGTGATTTGTTTATATTCAACCTGACTTTTAGATTGGTCCACATTGATTAAAATGCAGTGCAATTATTTTTTGAAAGAGGGATTTTTATATACAAATTGATTAAAATGTGATTGGCACAATATCCTTACTTGGTGGGTTAGCATAATATTTATTTAAATTCTCAAAAACTCGGGTGAGTAAAGTGTTGACAACTATTGGGGTAAGTCTATTAAGTCTAATCCTGAAAAGTGACATCATAATATATTATTGAATTTTAATTGACACATATTAATTGTATGAATAATTTGTATATGTGCATAAGCTTGATTCTAACATCATTTATTGGAAGAGAAGATCTTTTATTCTCATGTAGGGTTAGTGCCTACCATCATTCTATATATTATCAGCGTGTTCCATTAATCTTGTATAATATTATCCTCTTTGGCCCATAGGCCTCAAGGCTTTAAAACGCGTTGTGCAATGTTAAGGAGGCTAGATGTTATTAATTAGCCCAACAATCTCTCCATAGGCGATGTGGGACTAAAATTTATACACCCTCACCGATCTCCCAAACCCCCTGATACTTGTCGTATTCTTATTGGGGACACCTCACCAATCTCTCAGGCGGGTATGATACTTGTCATATTCTCGGGTGTCACACTATATATATAGGCCAAAACAACTAAAGCCTCTTTGCCTTGGATAAGCCCAATATCCAAACCCATTAATCAATTTATTGGACCAAGTGGACCCAGCACTTCGACTCCATAAGTTATTAATCGGATGCTAGGATTGATAGTCCATACATAGGGCAGCATATAAAAAAGTGTGACTGCGTTATGTTGGGTCCCGCACTAAATAACCCAATTCGGATAGTACAGATCCACTGGTAAGTCTAACCGGTAGATTACCACCCACCGGTAGGTTGATTAAATGGTAGATCACCACCCATCGGTAGGTTAATCAACCGGTGGACCTTATTGCACCAGTTTTGACTGAACGTCTTTGGTCTCTATACCCAACTGGGGAGGGGGTTCCCATAAGGGTTTGTGCACACTAACTAGGGTATACCTACGTACCATGTTTAAGTCGAGTAAAATAGCAAGGTTAGGATACTTACTACCAAGTTTTGGAGGTCTAAAACCTCTCCAGTTTGATTAGCAACACCTGCATTGGCATGAGGGTCATCCTGTCCAACTAAGCAGTAGATTGTTGTCATCCACAGATCACCGACGTTGACTCTATCCGGTGCATCACCTGTTATTAAAAGCTCAAATTTGAGAAGGCACAAGTGTAACATTCCCGGTTATTGTAAGTTATATCTCAACCACTAGGTTGTTAAGCCCTATGATGGATAAAAGCCCAATAACAACTACAAAAGGAAAGGCAAAATAAACTGCACGAACCCTATGTGCATGGTAATTCTCCCGTTGCCTTTGCAACTCATGGTCCTCTTCGATCCCATCTCACCACTGTGAGTGAGAAACGGTGGTGTCATTCCTACAATGGTCCAACATAGTCATAGTTTAAATTAAATTAGGATGGGTTATTACAATGATAATTGACAACAAAGTGAAATAGTCTAAACTATATGTTGAAACCGAAGATTCAGTGTATAATAGACCCGATTCCCACATAAATAAAAAGTAGGAAGAGGGTTACCCATGATGCCAGTGTAAGAGGAATCTCCCACATCACACCAATGATAGTGCATAGGATAGTATAAGAGTGTTAGTAGAAGTATAACAGAGTTAGGAATGAAAGAATCATCAGAGAAGAGGAAAGTTAAAGGACAAGAACTGATCCACAATTATCAAGGGAGGAAAAAAAATAGGTTGGTTTGAAAATGGTTCCAGTTGCTTGGATTCATCGGGTTCAACTGAATGAAATTCTCAAGCTCTTACATGTTATCTTGCTAACAATGTGTCACAGTTGCCGATGGTTGTTTCAGTTGTCCTTAACGATATTAGATGTCTTGAACAAAGTTTTCAAGTTTGTGGTTTTCACTAATAAGCTGAAAATTCTCATGGTTATGGGCAGTACATGTTGTTGTTCTTCAGTCTCTCTCGCCCCTTCTTGAAGTTATTACCATTGTTCATCACCACTTGGAGAACATTCTCTATCCCCACCTCTTGGACCACCTCCTTCAACCAATTGTAAATATATTTTGGCGTGGAATGTCATGGAAAGACGCTCTTGCCCCTCTACATGGATCCCTGTGCACGTACTCTCACTGACCCAGATGCTGACAGAGTGACCACATGACTAGATAACATTCCTTCTCCCTATTATTTTATAGGTAAACTTTATATATATATATATATATATATATATAGGATGTTGGTTTCTACAAAGTAAGCTAACCTTTGAGGTTAAGGATGGAGGTTTCATTTTCTTTTTCCTGTTTTGCTTCTTCAAGTTCAATATAAGACATTTTCAAGTTTCATACGAACAAAAGAAGTGAATTAAAAGTTAAACCGAGTCACTAATAAGAGGAATTGAATATAACCGATGAAAAATATGACTGTTTTCTTCTCCAAATGGATCCAAGAACTGCCTCAGTCAAGAAGTCTAATGAGAAGGAGTGAAGGACCACCTCATTATTTGTAGACTTAACAAAATTAGATAGTCTAAATAATGCATGGACCAAAATGTCCAAAATTATGATCATACCTTATTTCTCTCGGGTTGGGTCAAAACATGTGAAATTTCCGAGATTTAGAACTATGAATATGACTAGAATCTTCCTTAATTTAATTTCTTTCAATGAAATGGCACACCACTTCTTTTTATTTCTCCTACTATGGATATGACAAGAATCTTTCATAATTTAATTTCTATCAATGAAATGGCACACAAACTCTCTCTCTCTCTCTCTCTCTCTCATATGTGAAAGTGATCACCCATTTCACTTCTTTGTAGCCTCTATTAACTTGGATTTTTATTTACCAAAAAAAAAAAAGACATAGATTTTTAACAGGAAAATACGAGGGATTAGGACTTTGGCAATATGAATTCCTGAGTCCTACAGCTTTTTTTTTACCAAAAAAAGGACAATTATAAGTGGGGAGATTCTGTGAATGTGCATAATCTGATTTTGCATAACTTCTCAAGTTTGTGGGTTTGGAGTTTGATCCCATTATCTTTTTATGTTCAAAAATTTATTGTTTTGGTTCATTTTTCTCTCAAGTCCTCCAATGATTTGTGTTTTTGTTTATTTAAATTGCTTATCCGATGGCTTGTTTCTTTTCCAAAGTTGGGTTTCAATATTTCTCTTTCTAAAGTGCTTAAATACCCTTTTGCAAGATTTTTTTTCTATTAAAATAAATAAATTATAATTCATACACCGACAATCAAAGTGGCGCAGCGGAAGCGTGGTGGGCCCATAACCCACAGGTCCCAGGATCGAAACCTGGCTTTGATAGCCTAGAGAAAAGGCTTTTTAGTTTCTTTTTTTAATCCATACTTAATGGACTTTTTTTTATCCATACTTAATGGAAAGGTGCCAGGAGGTCATAGGCTGTCCATGATATTCTTTTGAATGAATGTTATCGTTTCTTTTCCTAAAAGGCCCCTGCCTAACGCCATTATTTTTATTAAATATTTATAGTCATGGCCTCATGGGTGGTTCCTATGTTCAATAATAGGAAAATTCATGCACATGCGTGGACTTACAATGTAGGACCCTGAGCTAATTCTCATTCTCGTGGGGCTTACCTTGGGGAGTGTAGATCTGGTTCTTGTAAGGTTTGATTCACACAAATGAAATTTATCATAGGATTTTTTCTTGGGTGCATGGATCAATCCCTATATAAGAATGGTTCTCATACGAGGATCTAATCCGCTCTCTACCTTTGATCATTTTCATACAAATCATTTGTGCAATAGTAACTATAATTGAATGTCAATGTTGGCCAAATTAAGGAAGTCATTGATGAAAGGAGACAAGTAGGGAGTCCTAAGTCCTCTTGTGCTGCAACTATTTCTTCCAATGTCTTTGGGGTTGCTTTGTACTTTCTTAGCTGTGCATAGATAGACTTATATTTTCTAATCAAGAGTTCTTAAGGTGAACTAGCGTAGTGCTTTTTCACCATAGAATTAGACTTTAGTTTGAGTCACTAGGGTTGCGTATATGTAGAGTTTTTTTGGACAAGAAAAAAAAATCATAAAAAATATAAGTAACTAAGTATGTCAATGTCCAGATTAATTATAGCTATGTATGAGAGTTTGGTAATGATCTTGTATACAAAAATTCGCATAAGAAGGATTACTTTGTTCGTAGGTCTAAGCATAAAAGCTGGTATAAACACAAAATTGTGAACGTCGAGAAAAAGAGGAACTGCGCTTGAAGGCCACGATGATGTACACTGTCAATAAAGTTTGGGGGGGGGCCCCCCCGTTGGGGATTCCAAAATGCCTTTGAATCGCTCCAACGATGTACTTTGGCTATCTCTTGACACCGCCCCCCCTCCCCCACCCACAAAAAAAGTTGGCCATTTCGGCCCGTTCTGTAGAATTTTTGTGACTTTATGTTATGGTGGAAATTTAGATTAATAATTTTTTAAGGATAAAGTTTTTCTTCAGCAAATGGTGAGATTCAACATTTCATCTTAAAGTTCACAAACCCCTATAGTGTATTAATGCTTTCCCAAAATATCATCCTAATATCGCCTAAATGCATTTAAAACACCCATGTAGGTGTATTGAAACCCGATCCTTATTAAAAATCAAATTCTTAAATCTAACTCATCCTCAAGGGGCCATTTGGTTTCAATCTTCTTATAGAGTACGTTTAAGTTTTAAAGACCTTCCCTTCCCTTCCCTTTCCTTCCCAGTGACCGCACATTGTTATGGAAGTGAGTGATGTACATTAGTTTGAGTCACTAGGGTTGCGTATATATAAAGTTTTTTTGGACCAGAAGAAAAAAAAAATTATAAAGAATATAAGTAACTAAGTATGTCAATGTTCAAATTAATTATATCTATGTATGAGAATTTGGTAATGATCTTGTCTGCAAAATTTCACATCACTAGGATTACTTTGTTCGTAGGTCTAAGCATGAAAGTTGATATAGACACAAAATTTTGAATGTTGAGAAAAAGAGGAACTACGCTCGAAGGCCATGATGATGTACTACCATCAATACGTGCGTGATTCAATTCCTTTGAATCGCTCCATGCACGTAAAGTTGGCTATTTCATTGACACCCCCCCCCCCAAAAAAAAAAAAAACCTACAAAAAAGTTAGTCATTTCAGCCCGTTCTTTAGAATTTTTGTGACTTTATGTTATGGTGGAAATTTAGATTAAAATTTTTTAAGGGATAAAATTTTTCTTCAGCAAATGGTGAGATTCAACATTTCATTTTAAGGTTCACAAACCCCTATAGTGTATTAATGCTTTCCCAAAATATCGTCTGAATGCATTTAAAACACCCATGCAGGTGCATTAAAACTTTCTACCAAAAAAAAAAGTAGGTGTATTAAAACTCGATCCTTATTAAAAATCAAATTCTTAAATCTAACTCATCCTCAAGGGGCCATGTGGTTTCAATCTTCTTGCAGAGTACGTTTAAGTTTTAAAGACCTTCCCTTCCCTCAGTAAAACCGCACATTGTTATGGAAGTGAGTGGTGTACATTAATTTTCCTTCATGGTCTCTTAAGAGCCCATTTGAAATAGGCGTACAAAACACTTGTTCACGAGCACATGGATGAACCAAGGCTAGTGTTTTTCATGTTCTCTGTGAGTGTCATCATTCTTTACTTGCATAAAAAAAAAAAATCATTCTTTACCAACCCACGAAAAAAATGCAAATGTTTCATAATCGATAGAGATCAATTTCATATCCCACTACGAAATAGGAGTGTAAGTTTATCCCCGCCAGCCCGAATCCACCCAAAGCCCAATAGGGTCACCCACAGATTGGGCTAAGGTTGAGATTTTCAGGCCCGGCATTGAGTTACACCATGCCTGAGCTGAGCATTGACTTGAGCCTGACCAAGTTCAGCCGCGTATATATAAATACCTAATATATTCATAAATGATATCATTTATTCGGTAAAAAAAAAAAAGGGTAGGGACTGCCAAAAGAGGGCCGAGCTGGGCTGGGCCTTGGCTGTAATATCTCAGTCCAACCTAGGACTGACCTGAGCCTAGGTTAGGCTAAGGGACCTCGAGTTGGGCTGGGCCGCTGGGTGTTAAAAAATCCTGCTCAACTTGGCGTGGGTTGCAACCCTACTAGGAAAAGACTTTAAGAGCATTTAACCATCATTGGTTTTGTTGATTTCTAATTTAATGAAAGAATTAGGTTGAGTTTTCGGTACTTAACAAGACTTTTCAACCATCTCTCTCTCTCTCTCTCTCTCTCTCTCTCTCTCTCTCTCTAAATATTTATTATAATCATGAAAGTGATGAGACTGGGTCAGCCTTTATCTAGCAAAGTTTACTTCTTTATCAGTTTCCCTATAAAAAAATTGGTAAATTTTGCTATTCCTTCTCAAATGGTCCCTTAATTTTATTTTATTTTATTTTTTTATTAGAAGAAAGAAAATTCAATAATTATATATGGCTAAGTACATCAATGTTCAAATTAGTGATGTCTATGTGTGAGAGTTTGGTAATGATATTAGTAGCAACAAGGCGCATGAGTATAACTACTTCGTTTGTAGGCCTAAGCATGTAGATTGGTATAGATACAAAATTATGAATATCGAGAAAAAGAGGGACTGTGTTCCAGGACCATGTTGTCGTACTGCTTTCAATAAGTATGTGACTCAATTCCTCCAAATTGCTCTATACCTCCCCTATATTCCACCTATCATTACATACTCGTTTCAGTCCATATAAAAATCCTCTAGCATTGGCTTCAAAAGTTTCACTTTTCATCATATAATCAACATATAATAATAGTCCTTTAATTGGGACGTTGCAAAATGTAAGGCCACCTGTGACCCTGGTAACAGTTTTAAAGTTTCAAGTTTCAAGAGAGATTTTGGAATCTTTTAGCTCAGCCTCGTCCAAAGAATCAGAGCAACGTGCACCAACCAACACATATTGCTAAGTGACATGAAACCAGACCATTGAAGGATTCGTGTTCATTGTTCACCTTATTGATATGGATAGTTAAATATTTATTAAATTAAATTAAACCCTTATTTTGACGCCCATGAAGGATATCATTGTTTTAGTCACATCGTTCACCCTTCTTCTTGATTTCATTACTACTAGCCTAAAATGACTTATCTTTTGTTATACTCTTCTCTCTCAAGATTCTTGTTTCTAATTAGCCTTTAAATGAGTTTCATAATTCATTATTATCATTAGTGTTTTGTTCAATTGTTATGATTCGATTCATGCAGTTGTAAGGTCAAATGAGCCCGCGGGACTAGTCAAGCCAAAGTCTTGGATACCCATTGTTAGTAAAAAAAAAAAAATGAATGGTGGACAAGGGCATAAATGTAATTGGGAAAGAGATTTTTT